>NW_019396195.1:334157-382101 GCF_000591075.1 Eurytemora carolleeae
GCAGCTGCCTAAATATGTAAATTTGTTCACATTTTGACGCAAAAATCTAACACATCTATAGACAATTATTCCATTAACATAAAATCCAATTGTAGTGTTGAAATCTTCATTTCCTGGACTAATCAAAATATAAAGGGTTGGGCAGGATAAATCTCGGGTTAGGTCTGGCAACATATCAAAGTTTCCCGCGACCAAATTTAATGATAAGCGAGAAGACGCTGAACTGAGCTGAACTGAGCTAAACTGAGCTGAACTAAGCTAAACTAAGCTGAACTGAGCTGAATTGAGCTGAATTGAGCTAAACTGAGCTGAACTGAGCTGAACTGAGCTAAACTGAGCTAAACTGAGCTAAACTGAGCTGAACTGAGCTAAACTGAGCTGAACTGAGCTGAATTAAGCTGAACTGAGCTAAACTGAGCTGAACTGAGCTGAACTGAGCTATACTGTGCAGATTTTTTTCTTAAAAACATAGTATTGTAATATATGAAATATATATAAACATCAACCATAGAATATACTCTGAAATTTTGCCTTTTAGAGATACATTTAGTTAAATTGAAAAGCATGGATTTTATCCGAAAAGAACTGACTACTTGCCGAAAACTCCAATCTCATCATCCTTACTAATATATTTTCAGTCAGATGTTGTTGATCTTTCATATTTCATAGGTATCCATTCTGCAAGGTATAAAGGTATATAAATAGATCAAAGCATTGCACTTCAGGTTGCAAAGATATAGGGATTAGAAAATTAAAGTTTGCGGCGGGCAATCAGTTCCTTTATCTCTTTTTATCTAGAAACATAGCAAAACTAATTTACTTTTAGGATACAATTGTCAAGTGCAATATTGTGTTGTGTTTAGGGAATCTCCTTATTATATAACACTGTTTAATCTAAAATATTTTTTGAAGTTTAAAAATGTTTGAAAATATATTTTCTGTTCCTATTAGCAGGTTGTCAGGTTTAAGACTTTTTGCATGTTTCTTCTTTAATCCAGCGCCTGTTGGCAGATTTAAATATTTATTTGCAAACATTCTGCTAACTAGACCGATACATAACGTTTCTAAGAAGCTTACTCAACTCCGTGCCTTCCTTCACATCTTTTTTTAACTTTTAAAGACAATTCTGGACTAGTATCTAGTATCTAGGGAATACCGCATTTATGCACAAAGTAAGCTGGTTATCTTAATTGTTTTTTCAACATTTAACCATCGCTAATTACTAAATTGTTTTTTTTTTCCAGCGAACGAAATCTTTCACGAAAAAATGCGAAAACTTTCGTTCGCATTTCGCAAACTTTTTCTCGAAATTTCGCATTTTTTCGCGAAAATAAATTAACAGGATGCGAAAACTATCCGAAATTTTGCGAAAATACTTTTCTCGAAAATTGTTTTTACAAAATTTGTACCTGCAACAATTAATTGCGCAAAATAACCTTCTTTCCCGAATTTTTTTCCCCGCAAAATTTTTGCAGATAATGTTTTTGGAGCCATTAAACATTTGCTTTACTTATCCTCTCTGGATGTTATGTTTCTATAAAGTCATATTTTGATTAATTAACTCATTAGTATATATATATATATATATATATATATATATATATAAATATATTAGCTAAAGCTAGCCTAACGACTGACCCAAATTAACTGAATATCTCAGGGGTAACAAAGGCTAAAAAATGATTTTTTTTTAAATTTCACGGCCAAATCCAAGCATTTTAGCAATAATCATAATTTAATACCAACAAGCATGGGTAAACAGCTGGAGTAAAATTATAAGAGCCTAGACAACCTAGGCAATGCCGGGTTCCCTAGCTAGTATATTAAAATTCTGGAAAAGTGTAAAAATACGATACCTCCGGTAGGTTTTATTCCATTTCTCTCAACATAGTCTGTAGCAGAAGCTAAGGCTGACACCATGAGGTAGTTAAAGATCATATCTGCATCTGGTTCATACTCAAGAACATCTAGAACATCATTTTCTATTAGAGACAATAGATGTTTACAATTTCACTCCCCTCTAACTTCATAGGATTAGAAACACACGATTTTTGCAAGTTAAAATTGCCAACCGAAAACCGGTTTTTACGAAATTTGAGGTTTAATAATTTAAATGCACACAAAAATTTGACTTCTGATTTGACATAACTGTAAAGGATTTTCTATTTTTGAACCTCCCTTTTCCTTAGATGTCAGTGTCAATGAAAACTTGAGTTTTTACCGAAAGTAAGTTTTTTTATTCTCAAAAATGCATGGTTATCAGTGAGAAGTTATATTGGCATTAAAAGATATGTGTCGCGTCTTGAACTTATGTTTTCAAAATAGTTTCATCCACGGGCAAAAAATTATTTTTTGGGATTCAAACCAGTTTTTTCTTCTCTAGTTTCTTTAATTATTAAGGGATTTTACGATTTAAAAATCCAGAAAAAAAACCAGCTGAGTATTTAGTAGCCTAATGATTTAAGTTAATTATCTCTAAATGTCTGACCACAAAAATTTACTCTTGGATAATGAGAAATGCGAAAACGAGTTGAATTTTTTCAATGTTGATATTGAGCTCAGGCATAGCATAGATAAGTTATATCTTATACAAAAGTTCTGACCTCTAATTATGTTTGTGACTTTGAATCCATATAATTATATTATACACCTTTTTTTAATTATGCAAATGTCAGTGCTTGAAAGAAAAAGCAAAAAATATAAACTTCAATTATTAAGTTAAACTGAGTTTGTCTAGATTACCTTGAAGTGCTTCATCAAGAACATCTACTAAAGCCAGCTTGACATCTATTCTGGCAGCAGCATCTGCTCCTAGCTTCTCTGCTAGGGTATTACAGGTACTAGCTATTTCCTCCGGTGTAGGAATTCTGTTTATAAAAGTATTTCTTAAAGCATTTGTTACCGAATTCATCTCTTCCTCCATTGCAGCCTTCAGGGCATTCAGTTTTTCAAATGGAGATCCTCCAGCCTTCATTGCTTCTTTAATTGATTCTATAAAATCATCTGATATTCCTCCGCCCTTGTTCAGAATCATCTGCATCATTTCCTCTATTTCTTCTTTAGATGCCCCGGCAGATGCCATTGCTGCTGAAACCTCCATTGCTTGTAATATAGAGTTATCAAGAACACTGCTCAATGCCCCCTTCATTGCTTCCATCAAATTGCTAGAGTTAGATACTCCGGGTATTTTCTTCTTAACGGTTGCTTCCATTAAACGGAGTGCTTCAGGGTTGATCTTTCTTAACATTCTTTTGGCACATCCACTTGCACCAAGTATTTTTTCAAATTGTAGGGTGCGAATAATATCTCTACCTTGCAGACCTCTTGTGAGGGCAGTTTTTAATTCTATTTCCATTAGGGTGATAAAATGCTCTAAACTCATTCCAGATTCTAATAAAGATCTTTGCATACATGATGCGACATGATCAGAAGAGGCACCAGCTTCGATCATAGCATTTTGAAGTAGAAATGCTTTACCCAAATCCTCTGGAGAAATTCCAGCAGCTGAAAGAATTTTCTGCATTAGAATAGCTTTTTGTAATAAGTTTGCATCAACTTGACCACCACTTAAAAGGTCATTAGCCTTGCAGCCAAATTTATCTCCTAGAGCTAAAACACCTGCATTTAATGATTTTTGTAAATGTATCATTTTATCTATATCCTCTTTTGTGCATCCTTTCTTTGTCATCACACTAGCTATCAGAGCAGCAACTGCTTCCTCTGACATATCTTGACCAACAGCTTTATTAAATATCTCTGCAATTTCATCAGGTGATATACCTGAGGCAGCTAAGGCCTTTTGGAACATTACAGCTTGTGCCATGATCTCTGGAGTAACTCCGGAAGCTGCCAACATCTTTTGAACTACCATTGCCTTTGCCATATCCTCTTTAGACAATCCTGCCACCTTCATTGCATTATCAAATATTTCCTTTATCTTATTATCATCTGAATGTGAACTGGATTTCATGGCCTTCTGATAAGCTTGTCCACAAGAAATGTCTGAACCAGCAACGGTTAGTTGGCCTGCAGATATCACATCCAAAAGTGGTTGTTTAAGCTTTTCTAAAAATAGTTTTTTTCTTGGTTTTAGAGTTTCATTAATAGTTCTTGATAGGACTTCAGCAGAGACACCATGTCGTAGAATAGCATTCTGTATTCTGAGAACCTTTGCTAGATCTTCCAAAGCTGCTTCTGACGCTCCCATTACTTTCTGTATCAATAAGATTTTGGCTAATGATTCCGGTTTAATATTATCAATATCTAACACTTTCTTTAGCAAATTAATCAAATCAGCTTGTGTTGTACCATTCTTAAGCTCTAAAGAAAGTGTTGATAGTCCCTCATATTTGCTCCCAATGCCAGGATGTATAATAGCTTCATAAAGAATAGAGCTCATCTTAACTTCCTCTCCTTTTATTTTATTTTGGTCTAGAGCTGCAACTAAAGACTCAGCAATGTCTTTGATATTCAATCCAAACTGTTTTAAAAGTTCTGTCAAAGCAAGCCCTATCTTATCAGGATGCAAGCCAATTTCAACAAGTTTATTCTGAAGATGAAACAGAAGACCTAGCTCCTCAGAAGTTAATTCTGATGCTAATAATAGTTTCTGCATTAAAATTGATTTTTCAAGACTGTCAGTGCTAAGTCCATTTTTCTGTAAGAGTTCATTTAGGTCTGTGGCCAGACTTTCTGGGTTTGCATTTGGTCTCTTTAATTTATTTGCAAGATCTGCAGATGACTGCTCAGGAGATGAAATGTCACTTTCAATTGCTTTTTGCATAAGCATGATCTTTGATATTAATTCAGCAGGTATTCTTGTACCTTGAAAAGCTTCAGCCACCTCAATGATATTTACAACGTCAGCTGCATTTAGTTTTCTATTAATTTTCTCTCTCAATTTAGTAACAGTATTTTCTAGGCTTAGAGAGCTGCCTCCGAGAGCAAACTCCATCATCATTGAAATATCCTGGGGTGTTGCCCCTGCATCATACATTGCTTTTTGAATGCTAAATACCTTGGCTATATCATCAGGTGAAACTGATAGGGTTGTTAAGATTTTCTGAAGAACTGCTGTTCTTGAAATTGCATCAGCTTTTGCACCATTGTTAAATAACAGTTCTTGTATTGATTTTGACAAATCAGCTTGGTCAAAATTCTTATTCTTTAAAGATTTGTTCACAATTTCTTTGATGTTGATAACAGATGCCCCATTAGTATCAAGTGCTTTATCAAACATCACTGCCTTCATTACATCATCAACATTCATGTCATCAGATATCAATCTATTAAGAATAATATTAATAATTTCATTTTGACCACTCTCTCCACTCAGATCAAATATGATGTCCTCAAGAACCTTTGCAATATTTTCAGGACTATTTCCATATCCATTGGACCAGGCTTTCTGTAATAAAATAGCCTTGGCAATATCTTCAGGATCAGAACCACAAGCAGCAAGTGATTTTTGAAACATTAGAACTTTTGCTACAGTTTCTGGCTCTAGTCCTCCATTAGATAAAACCTGTTTTACACTATCTGCAGTGATATCTTTACCACAGCGTAAATCATTCAACAGTTTTTTAGCCATTTCTTCAGGACTGACTCCAATTGCATTCATAAGGTTTTGGGAAACAATTGCTTGTGCAATTTCCTCCGCTGAAGCCCCAGCCTCAATCATAGCTTCAATTACATGTTTCTGAATTTCTTCTTGGGACATTCCTGACATTGCCATAGCAGACTGCATTGTTTTAGCAATAACGTCAGCTGATGCTCCAGAAGCAGCCATGGCTTTCATCATATGCTCTGCAAGTTCTTTTTCAGAGATTCCACTTTCCAACAAAGCAGTTTGCATAGCTCTGGCTATTTCCTCTCCACTTGCACCAGCATCTGCCATTGCTTTTGCCATGGTTTTAGCTAACTCTGCCATTAGCTCAGGATCATCAATCTTCCCTGCTGCAGCAATAGCATTTCTCATTGCAAGGTTAATTTCCTCTGGGGAAGCCCCAGCTTCAGCCATAGCTCTTGCTACAGTTTGAGCAATTTCTAGAAGTTCCTCCGGAGAGCTGTCTGCCCCCAAACTAGCAGACAAAGCTTCCTGCATCGTTTTAGCAATATCTTCAGCAGATGCTCCAGCTGCTGCCAAAGCACAAGCCATAGACCTGGCAATATCAGCAGCAGCTGCTGGGTTTTCAGCCATTGCTTTTGCAAATGTTTCCTTCAAGGCAGCAGCAATGTCCTCTGCAGATGCTCCAGAAGCTGCCATAGCTGTTGCCATTGCCTTGGCAATTTCTTCTGTAGTTGCTCCAGACTTTCTCATTGCTTGTTGCATAGTTTTGGCAATTTCTTGGGGAGAGGCCCCAGTTGCCTGTAATGCCTTAACCATTGCCTTGGCAATACTTTCTTGACTCTGTCCACTTGCTGCAAGAGAAGCCATTAATGTTTCTGTAACATTATCTACGGATCCTCTTCTTTGCTTCATTGCCTTTCTCATCAGGTTTATTGCTTCTTTAGGTATTTCACCCTTTTCTAAGGCATCTTTAAACGCAAGGATAATATCAATGTCACTTGGAACAAGTCCTTGATTTAGACATTTAATAAGACTTGCTTTCAACTCTTTTATTGCCTTTTCATCTACTGGGATTAGAGACATTGAAAGGGACATTGCATTTGATACATCATGAATTGCCATTCCTCCTTCAAGCATGGCTTTTTGAATGAGAATTGCACTTGCTAAACAACCAGCTCCAGCTGATGATATTGCTTTTTGTAAAAGTAAAGAATTAGATAATGATTCTGGAGAAATGCCACCTGACTCAAATATCTGGTTGATACACTCTTCCAGACCTTCCATTGTGTCAGTTTTCCCTTCTTCAAGAAGTTTCTGTAGTTCTTTCATTCCTCTTAACTTCCCAGACTCAAAATATTTTTGCATCGATAGTGCTTTTGTTATTTCATCTGTTGAAATAGAATCATTCTTCAGAACACCTTCAATTTCTTCTTTAAGCTTATCTTTGTTTTGATTTTGTTGGACAATCTTATTGAACACCTGTGCTAAAACCTCAGAAGACACTCCTTTCTTTAATAAGCTGGTCTGTATAAGAAGAGCTTTAGCAATATCTTCAGGACTTGCTCCAGAGGCTGCCATTGCCTTCTCTATGTAAAGACCCTAAACATAAGATATATTGTAAGTGCAACCAAGCATAAAAAAGTGACTAAATTGAAATATAGTAATACATCAAATCCTGTATTATTAAGCATAGCATTTCTCTCTGAGTTTGTATTGCAAAGTTAAAATTTTTTAAATCATTTAAAATGTTACCTTTATTAACACTTTTATTAATTTAGATTTTAGAAAAAAATGTTTATTTTCGTTTGCACTTACTTAGATGCATAAATACTGTTATTAGTTTATGAGAGTAAAAGATGTCTGGAATCTTGTTAGTTCGAGAATTTTTATTGTTCTAGATTCCAGGAATTCTTTCTTGTGAAGTTTAACCGCGGTTAGATCTAGAGTGCATAGAAACCCCATAAACTAGGGGAAACACATGTATATCTCAACTTCTTTATGGACAAACACATTTATATTCATAAACTTTACCATGGGTGAACACTAAGCATTGAATGTGTTTTCAACCGTTTTTAAGAATTAAAAGAAAACAAATTATGATAATTATGCATACCATGATTTGGAAATGTTTTCAGACAAAAAAATATCTGTGAAAGTTAACATGTACAAATGCGTAATTTTTTTAAACTTTACAGAAACCTCTGAATTGTCAGTGCGCGTGAACAAAGTCAGGTTTAGTTTTAGAATTAACAAGAAATATTGACTAAAGTTACAACTACACTCAATATGAGGTGACATGAAATTGGCTTAGAAGCGCCAGAAAATAATTAAGTTTTCCGCAAAAACAAGATAAATTAACAGTTTAGAGAACAGTTAACGCAGAACAGAGCCAATGAATCAGCGAACTGTACAGTGTAGGGGGTTTTCAACTAATTAAACATAATCTTTAAAGGGACTGTAAGCGAGATTCTAAGTGACCCTCCATACAAATAGGACCCGATTTACAATGATACCTTTGAAACCTTAATCTAATCAAAAATTGGAAAATTTGAAATTACACTTACAGTCCCCATAACCCCCCCTGTTAACTTTAAAACCTATCTTCAAAATTTTTCACCTTTGCAAGATCTTCAGCTGTAATTTTTGCAGCATTAAGAGCGTTACGAAGAGTTTTATTGATAAAGGCAGGAGAGTTGTCGCCTGCCATTGCCTGAAAAAACATCACTGTATAGATTTGTTGTGTTACAGGGTAATTGCCATTTTGAAAATTGAATAAAGTATGGAAAGGAATTGCAAAGAACTCGTAGACCATAGATATTTCAAATATTAATTCTGTTAGAATGTATAAACTAAATTTGAAATATGAAAGGTTTACAACATCAGGTTTCAAAGCTTTAGGGATTAGAAATTAGATTCAATTTCTTTAACCTTTTGAAGGAGCAAGGTCTTTGCTAGAATTTCTTCTGGGCTCAGTCCACTGGCTGCAAGCTCTCTTTGCATAGCAGCAAGAATCTAAAATTAAAAATCATAACTTTATTAAAACTGTCAGTTTGAAATAAATAATCAAGATATAAAATCTAGATTATAACTTTCTAAAACTTCTTGATTTTATCAACCTCCATCTATTATGATAAATACATTGTAAAATTAAAAACATATAGATTTTGTATAGATTATAAATGTTTAAATCTGTTTTTCTTGATTTGGATGACATTGTCAGTGACTAAAGTTGCTGCATTTTAATCCTACTTTATGGCATGACAGTAAAAAGCACTGTCCAGTGCCTACTCTGTGTGCCTATTTTATTATGTTGCTACTGCACCTTTGCCCTCTTCAGACGTAGGTATTCAAGTAATCCTATAACTTGTTTATATTACAAGCTGTGTCAACACATTCTATTTTTCTATGTTTTCCTGCTTTAATTTGACCCTATAACTACATCCAACACTCTCCACTAAACCCTACTATATCTGCGGTCTGTGTACTGATGATAACTGTATGACGTATGTACGCACCGTAAGCATAGTTTAGGGTGCCAATAATCTCACTTATACCGATAAATTACTACTACTAGAGAAGGTAAAGCCTGAAAGACTTAAATCATATTGATAACACAGTATAAAGTGGTTTTCTCTTGAACTACAGTGCAAGATATGAAGAAAACTCATATGAATTATGCTGAATTGCATTACAACAAAAGGAAAACGCCAGAATTTAACGAACGGCAAGCTTTTGAAAATGAACGGGTGAGCCCGTTAACGAATGACAAAACCGTTAATTTGATATCGTTAAAAGAACGGAAATTGCTGTTATTTTAAAAAATAATGGTTTAAAAAATGACGAACGTATGTGCTTCAAAATAATGACGACTTTCGGTAATTATTCAATATAAATTTGTTTGAAACTTACAGAAAATGAAAAATTAATTTTATGTATTTTGATGCTTTTTTATCGTGTTTTGAAGTTTGTCAACGTTGCTTTGAAATTTATCCCGATATTTTTACAAAAAATAATCGTTAGCGGCTCTGAAACATCTTCCGTTAACACCACTATTAAAATTAAGATCATTGTAGTTTCAGTTGAAGTAAATATTTCCATTTACTGATAGCGCCGATTTCAGAATTCAAAACTCTAATTGGATAATGAGATAGATAGAAAGATAGATGCTATATAACCGCCATCTATTTCCATTGGTTCAGCCAACAAACAAATGACTGAACCCTGATTGGTTCAGGCGATAATGGAGTTGGCATACGTCCGAACGTTCATTTAAAAAATGAAGGTAAAGTTCCGTTCTTAGCTACATAAAGAACGGCTACCTAAAAGTTTTTTCCTATTTAAACTAATCTTGAAGGAACGGCTTGAAGAAAGTCTTAACGTCCTGACAAGTAGAATATCTTTATCTTGATTTCCAAATTAAGTTCAGGGAGGAATACAAACAAAGGTCACCTTGAGCAGCTCTGCGTTTGTTTACATTACTCCCAACAACTGCAGTACACTTCATTTGTATATATTTCTTGGCTGTCTGTTTGCCGGCCCAAGATATGTTTTTTAAGTATCGGTAGACGACCCAGGTCAATTTACATATTAACCTGCCCTAGCGAGATATGGATAATTTATTTATTTAATCAATATTGAATTTAATCTTGAAACTAGTCCGTAGAAAATATTATCAGGCTGAGAAAATGTATACATGTTTTAATTTTAAAAATATTAAAAATCCCCCCCCCCCTCCTCGGCGTACTGAACCTGGAATTAGTCCAGGAAGTGGCCGTGTGTGTGTAGGTCAACTCACATGTAAAAGGATATCTTTGAACACTAGAGTTTGCTTGAATTAAATTCTGCAATATTGCACATCTGTACATACAGAGTGAACCATTAAACATGGAAATTAAATGACGACTTCTAGATCGTCTTTGTTCCGCGTGGCTTGTAGTATTCCAGTTAAAACATTGAATAATTAAAACTACTAGTCTTGGAAATTCCAAAATGTCGTTTACCATATTTTCACTTTCAAAATTGTAGAAGATATTAAGAAATCTTTCCAGATTCTCAATTATTAAAGAAGAACAAATCTTTAACCGTTAACATCTCCGTTAATCTAAAGGACGCACAGAAAACAGACCTCATTTTTAAAAACTCATAAGACGTTAAATACACTAGTTTGTCATTTGTAACTATCGGAAGACGATTTTCAAGTAGTCTCTTAACTTCCTTGTTTTCGGGGACACCCTATTGCTGTAGTACATACATTATAGGATAACCCACACAAAAATGAGGCTTTATAATACTTTAACGCTCATCAATATAAAAGTAATATTCGCGGTCCTGAAAATTAAAATATAATTTCAATCATCTATCTTGTGCCATCGAAGTAGTGTGGCAGAGAAATGAAATGTTTACAGCGGTAATAGCAAACTATGGAATTATAAATAATACTAAAAAATTTAATTGAGTTTTGTTTGTGGTAGTTACATTCTTGTAAGTGATTTAAAATGTATGAACAAGATGTTTGACGAAAAAGAATTTAATATTAAAATATTGAATTTCAAATTTTACCTTTGCGTATTTGTGTCAAAGACATTTGGCTTGATTTCCATTTAAAAAGTGACAAGTTAAGTTCAAGTTTATAAATAACGGGGGGAAATGGTTGAAGTACCAATCAGCACAGAAAGATTCAGAATTCTAGTAATTATTTTTTAAAAAATTTTCCCTGCCCTTTTTAAAAATGCCCCAGTTATCTACACATTTCATATATATATAACGATCCTTGTCCCATTGTTTTAATATCTTCTAATATAATTTCTCCTCTTTATCTTCCTTGATTTTTACCCTTTGCTTTTGTATTCATGGATCTTAGCTACCTGTCCGTGTATATTAGCCTGAGTGTACAGTTAGGACAGTTTACTGATAAAAGTCCAATTTCATAAAGATTTCTAAAACCCTACAGTGAACTCTAGAGTAGATTTATTCTAGAGTTAACCGCTGCTCTGGTTAGAATTTTCATCCCTTTTCTTGATCAATTTTCTACTAGGCCAAAATTACTCCAGAGTAGAATAATACATACTTTGCTTGAATAATACGTATTTATCCAGGGTAAAAACTTGCTTACTGCGCAGGTGTTTAAAATGACGTCAACAAATAAATGCTGGGTTTAAAAGCTTATTCGGACTTGAAATAAAATAAAAATAAAATTTCCTTTTTAAAATTTTAATGAAAACAAAAAATAAAACGATATATCTGTAAACCCAAAGACTTTGCTAATTAGCAAAGTCTTTGCCATAACCTCGTTGATTATATCCCAGAAATAAATTTAATTGCTGATGGACATTTCCTATTTTTAAATATTAGATAGGACATTTCATATTTTTAGAAAGGAAATTCATCAGAAAGAACACGTCATATAAAGGACATTTCATAGAAAGGACATTTCATATAAAAACATTTTATATATAAAACATTTTATACACAAAAACTTTTCATAGATAATTAATAGAAAAGACAATGATAAAACAAATCTTAAACGGAAAAGCATCTTGTTTTCTTATCACGTAAAAATAACAGTATGTAACTAATTTATCAAGAAAGCTAATTTTGCAAGAAGGAAATAATTTTTCTTATCTAAGAAATGTTTTCTCTATGAAAAGTCCAATCTATGAAATGTCCTGTCTATGAAATGTCATATCTAAATAAAATGTCCTATCTATAAAATGTTCAAACTATAAAATTTTCTGTCTTATTTAAAAATAGAAAATGTCAATCAATGAAATTTATATCTGTGAAATATCCCAACATCAGGAATGGGGATATAATCAACGAGGTTATAGTATATATATAAACTGTTTTATCTATGTGTGAGTATATAGAGTGATATTTCCAGTCTCAAGAAATGTCCAATCTATAAAATATCCAGTCTATGAAATGTCATGTATTTGAAATGTCCTGTCTATGAAATGTCCTGTCTATGAAATGTCCTGTCTATGAAATGTCCTGTCTTTGAAATGTCCTGTCTGTGAAATGTCCCGTATATAAAAATGTTCTATCTATGAAATGTTCTGTCTATTAAATGTCCAGTCTATGAAATGTCCAGTCTATGAAATGACCTTTCAACAAAATGTCCTTTCTTTGAAATGTCCAGACTACGAAATGTTCTGTCCAACGAAGTCCTGTCTATGGAATGTCCTATCTTTAAAATGCTCAATCTATGAAATGTTCTGTGTATAGATGTCCTATTTTTAAAATGTCCAGTCCATAAAATGCCTTGTCTATGAAATATTTTTATATAAATCCCCCCCCCCCAATTCTCCACGTATTCCCTAATTAGAACAATGAACAGAGTATTCATGATCCCTGCTATCCCTGCCTGCCTTTCCCAAAATTAGAACAAAAAATGTTGAGGCGGAGGAATAAAAAGCTGAGAAAGCGTAGATAAGATATCGGTAGAGGATGAGTGAAGTGAAAGAGTAGGGTTGACATATATATAACCCTCTAATCAACAGTTACACTGTCACAAGCAAGATTTATTGCTTCGTTTCTTTAACTCTTGTTATATACGCAGAGAGGAGGGTAAAAACATCTTTTAAAGACTGTTGTAGTAATCTCAAGTGACCTTTAAGAACATGCCCAATTCTTAACGGTACAATTTCAACCTTTATGTTTATGTGAAAGATATTGTTTTTGTATTTCTATGTTAAAAAATATTCTTCATTTTAGTAATTTTCTCTATTGTTTCTGGAACAAAATTCCGCAAGTCCTTTTATTCAGATAATTTACAACTGAAAATAAACATTTTTCAAAGAAAAATATGAGGGTATTTCATTCCTTTTAGATTAGAGAAACCTTTGTGATCGACATGCCACTTTATAAAAAGAGAGAGACTTGTAATTATGTCTACAGTCCCTTTAAACTTATTTTTCTATAAACGGTTAAATTTCAACTTTCAAGTATTTGAGTCTTTTCTAGAGAATAGAGGTAAAGCTGCAAAACATCAAGGTTCAAAGTTGGCGACTCATGTAGGTAAATAGTAAACAGGAGAAAACAACAACAGATGTATTTAATAAACAAGATTAGTCGGAAACTTTAATTCTCATTCTATCCAGTTCTTTTGCATGTTCTTATCCTTTACTCTATTGTTCTTATCCTTTACTCTTTTGTTCTTATCCTTTACTCTTTAGTTCTTATTCTTTACTCTTCAGTTCTTATCCTTTACTTTTTAGTTCTTATCCTTTATTCGTCAGTTCTTATTATTCAGGTCCTACACGCCTACCTCTTCTGTGCTAGCTCCTTGAGCCACTAAAGCTGTTGTAGCCATTAGAGCAGACATCATAGCTGGGTCTATCTCATCCCCCAATCCTATATTACAGGGTTAGAGTCAGGACTCATGAAACAGAATATCATTTACAATATCAGAATAGTACAGGGTTAGAGTCAGGACTCATGAAACAGAATATCATTTACAATATCAGAATAGTATAGGGTTAGAGTCAGGACTCATCAAACAGAATAGCATTTACAATATCAGAATAGTACAAGGTTAAAGTCAGGACTCATGAAACAGAATATCATTTACAATATCAGAATATAGTACAGGGTTAGAGTCAAGACTCATGAAACAGAATATCATTTACAATATCAGAATAGTACAAGGTTAAAGTCAGGACTCATGAAACAGAATATCATTTACAATATCAGAATAGTACAGGGTTTGAGTCAGGACTCATCAAACAGAATATCATTTACCATATCAGAATAGTACAGGGTTAGAGTCAGGACTCATGAAACAGAATATCATTTACAATATCAGAATAGTACAGGGTTAGAGTCAGGACTAATGAAACAGAATATCATTTACAATATCAGAATAGTACAGGATTGCCCACACAAATATAAATTCGTAAAGAAAGAAAATGTTTGCAGTTGAAGGAAGCCAAAAATGTAATGATTTTTGATAATTTTTTTTCTTATTTTATCTTATTATATCTACATATTTTTGATTATTTTTTCTTATTTTATCTTATCATATCTACATATTTTTGATTATTTTTTTTTTCTTATTTAATCTTATCATATCTACATATTTTTGATTATTTTTTTTTCTTGTTTAATCTTATCATATCTACATATTTTGATTATTTTTTTTTCTTATTTAATTTTATCATATCTACATATTTTTGATTATTTTTTTTCTTATTTAATCTTATCATATCTACATATTTTTGATTTTTTTTCTTATTTAATCTTATCATATCTACATATTTTTAATTATTTTTTTTCTTATTTAATCTTATCATATCTACATATTTTTGATTATTTTTTTTCTTATTTAATCTTATCATAACAACATATTTTTGATTATTTGCATCTTTTTATATTTTCACCTGACATCATTTTCTCGATTATTTTGTTTGCGATTTCCGGATCTCCTCCAGATGCTGCAGCAGCAATCAAAGCAGCAGCTGCCTAAATACATGTAAAACTGTAGCAGCAGTTGCCTAAATATGTAAAGCTGTAGCAGCAGCTACTTAAAAATATGTAAAATTGTAGCAGCATCTGCCTAAATATGTAATTATGTACCAGTAGATGCTTAAATATATGTAAAACTGTAGCAGCAGCAGCCTAAATATGTAAATTTGTGGCACCAACTGCCTAAATATGTAAAGTTGAAACAGCAGCTGCTGAAAAGAAATGTAAAGTTGTAGCAGCAGCTGCCGAAATACATGTAAAGCTGTAGCAGCAGCTGCCTAAATATGTAAATTTGTACCAGCAGCTGCTTAAATATATGTAAAGTTGTCGCAGCAGCTGCCTAAATATTTAAAGTTGTAGCAGCAGCTGCCTAAATATGTAAAGCTGTAGCAGCAGCTGCCTAAATATGTAAAGCTGTAGCAGCAGCTGCCTAAATATGTGAAGTTGTAGCAGCAGCTAACTAAATATGTAAAGCTGTAGCAGCAGCTAACTAAATATGTAAAGCTGTAGCAGCAGCTAACTAAATATGTAAAGCTGTAGCAGCAGCTGCCTAAATATGTAAAGCTGTAGCAGCAGCTGCCTCAATATATGTAAAGTTAAGTAGCAGAAGCTTCAAAAGGAACTAATTTCTCAACTAAATCTCGTAATTTTCTAATCTACATCTATATATAGTTTTGGCGACTGATCAGTTTTTTGTTAAACAAATGTTAATACTTGATTCGTAGAAGAGTTCTTTAGAGTTAAAAAAGTCAAATTTTGTTTAACGTGAAAAGGAAAACTTAAATATTTCGCATCGTAACATTTTGCCATAAAACAGGAAAAACATACATGAAAGAAATGAATTTGTCTCTTTTTTATTTTAGCTAAAAAGATAAATCTTTTAAACTACGATTATTGTATTCTTTACCCTTGAAAATCATTGAAATGCACAAAATTATGATCGAAGAAATTTCCAAAATATTCATGCCAAATTAATCAATTTGCAGTTGCAACATATGCAACATATATGCAAGAGGAAAATTGAACTCTCCATCAAATGAATGTCTAAATCCAACCTTAGAATCAATCTTGCCATCAGATCCTGTCACAGCTGCGATAAATCTTTTCTTGTCTTCATCCGACATCTTGTTGAACTTGAGAGATCCGTCTGGTCCTAGTTACATAAATAAACAATAGGTGTCTTTGCTCTTAAGTTTTTTCGTGAACAGAAAATAGAACGAGACGGTGAGGAGTTTGCAACAATTTAAAGGGATTGTTCACATTTTTATATTTAAGAACATAACAAAGCCTAGATAAATGGTTTCTCTAAAAATGATCAGAAATCGCATGAGTAAATTTCTTGGATTTCATAAACATTTTCCGTACATTTGACATTCCAGTGTCCAGCATAATATGATTCGTAAAGTGTTAAATTTTTTACATAATTTCTAGAAATTAATCTAACTTTTTATTTTCATTTTAAATTTAAATTTTTGAAGTTTACCTTGTCCAAACAAGTTTTCTAATCCGTGTATTCCAGACTGAATATTTTCCTTGTCCAAACAAGTTTTCTAATCCAGGCATTCCAGACTGAATATTTTCCTTGTCCAAACAAGTTTTCTAATCCGTGTATTCCAGACTGAATATTTTCCTTGTCCAAACAAGTTTTCTAATCCAGGTATTCCAGACTGAATATATACCTTGTCCAAACAAGTTTTCTAATCCAGGTATTCCAGACTGAATGTTTACCTTTTCCAAGCAAGTTTTTTAATCCAGGCATTCCAGACTGATATATTTACCATGTCCAAACAAGTTTTCTAATCCATGTATTCCAGACTGAATATTTACCTTGTCCAAACAAGTTTTCTAATCTAGGTATTCCAGACTGAATATTTACCTTGTCTTAACAAGTTTTCTAATCCAGGTATTCCAGACTGAATATTTACCTTGTCCAAACAAGTATTCTAATCCAGGCATTCCAGACTGAATATTTACCTTGTCCAAACAAGTTTTCTAATCCAAGTATTTCAGACTGAATATTTACCTTGGCCAAACAAGTTTTCTAATCCGTGTATTCCAGACTGAATATATTTACCTTGTCCAAACAAGTATTCTAATCCAGGTATTCCAGACTGAATATTTACCTTGTCCAAACAAGTTTTCTAATCCAGGTATTCCAGACTGAATATTTACCTTGTCCAAACAAGTATTCTAATCCAGGTATTCCAGACTGAATATTTACCTTGTCCAAACAAGTTTTCTAATCCAGGTATTCCAGACTGAATATTTACCTTGTCCAAACAAGTTTTCTAATCCAGGTATTCCAGACTGAAGGAGCTTGGCCAAAGCATTGTATGCTCCCTTCTCCCCCTTACCCCCACTACAACAGGAATATATTTTTAGGAAATTTAGGGGACTAGAAGGTTAAATTTAGGGAAGTGAAAGGGACATTTAGGGGACAATAAGGTGACTAGGAGGGACATTTAGAGTACTGAAAGGGACATTAAGGAGACTAAGAGCCCGAAAAAGGGACATTTAGAAGGACTGAAAGGGACTTTTCGGGGGAATAAGATAAGAGGGACATTTAGAGGACAAGAGGGACATTAGGGGACTAAACAAACGAATTTGATATTCTAATAAATAATTAAATGGATTATTTAAGGGGAAACAAAAAACCTGCCGGTCCTAATAAGGAGAGGAACAAACATGGATAACAAAGAAACTTTTAGCTACTTTAGCCCTCTAATCTATGCAAAGTTACTACCTGAGACTAAGCATAGACTCCAACATCTTGAACATTGGACCGTCGTTGGACATGTCCAGGACAAGCTTGATCTGTTCCTTCTTCTCAAACTTAGAACTCGGTCCATCATTCGTTCCATCAATATTCATAACACGTTGTTTACCCTGCAGTACAGTGTACACACTCATTTAAGTTTAGAAGATTTTACTCAGTATTTTAAAAATAATTTTTAAAAAACCTTCAAGGGACTGCAGTAAACGTAATTTCAAATGACCCTCCATGGCAATGTCCGATTCACAACGGCACCCTTGAGACTTTAAAAGGAGTGTTCGCGAAAAATGAAAGGGGATATTATCGAATCGAATTCATCGAATAATTATAATTATCTGTTGCGTCTATTTGTAGAAAATGGGTAAAAACCTCTTATACCTAAGAGCTTAGCGCCCATACATATTCACAGCTAACTCCATATTCAACTAACATCGTAAATAATTAAATTAAATCTAAAATTATACATTCAGATATTATAACAATAATATCTGTTTCTAGACGCAACAGATGATAGTAGATGTTTTAGTGATCGATATCGAATTCGATTCGATATCAGCCTACTCTCTTTCATTTTTCGCGAACACTTTAAGTACGATCTAAAAACTCTAATTCTGCGAATCTAAAGGTTTAATTTGGACTTTAATTGACTGCTATAGGACTATTTGCTAAAGCTAAAGAAATCAATCAATGTAGAAAAAGACTGTCGAATGAAGTCGGTTGAAATGTCCTTGAAGTCGCATCCTTTTTTAGTAACCCTGAATATAAGAACATGTGTGTTACCTTGATTTTATTGCAGGTCCACGGTGCAAGAGGTATAAAGTGATGCACCTAATTAATAATACATAATAAGTTTAATTACCATGAAAATAGACAAGCTATAAATATATATGATTTGCTTGTCTGTCTGTTTGTTTGAAACTAAAAAATCGTCAAAACCTCAAATGACTCTAAGGAGTAAGGAAGGTTAATGGATGCTCAGAATTACGAAAAGTTGTATAAAGTATATTTTGACTTTTGTAAAATTTTGAAAATTCACGAAAAAACTCGTTAATCCACAAAAAATAAATTATCAATGTTTTATCGGAAAGAAAATGCGGAAAGATTGAGCACCAATTAATAGTTAAAAAAGAAGATAAGCGCCTAGTATAATCAAAATAATGTTATATAAAATGCAAATAAATGAAAATTATTAAAAACAATATATATATATTTTGTATTAATTTCCTTGGGCAATGATCTTGTTTTGCCGGTGATCCTGCAGTAAACCAGTTCTATCATCACCATCTTGAGGCTGGTTCAGAGGCTGGTCAACCTGAACAAGATCTATATATTGAGGTTTAGAGGCTGGTCAACCTGAACAAAATCTATATATTGAGGTTTAGAGGCTGGTCAACTTGAACAAGATCTATATATTGAGGTTTAGAGGCTGGTCAACCTCTTAACGTCCTGACAAGTAGAATATCTTTATCTNGCTGGTCAACCTGAACAAGATCTATATATTGAGGTTTAGAGGCTGGTCAACCTGAACAAGATCTATATATTGAGGTTTAGAGGCTGGTCAACCTGAACAAGATCTATATATTGAGGTTTAGAGGCTGGTCAACCTGAACGAGATCTATATATTGAGGTTTAGAGGTTGGTCAACCTAAACAAGAATTAGATATTGAGGTTTAGAGGCTGGTCAACCTGAACAAGATCTATATATTGAGGTTTAGAGGCTGGTCAACCTGAAAAAGAACTAGATATTTAGGTTTAGAGGCTGGTCAACCTAGATTTTGAGGTTTAATTTCATTCGAGACTTGTAGGGTAAAAATCGGATCATTTAAAAAATATTATGAAACGTGAAATTAAAAGCTCAGAAGAAAACTCCCATTAAAAATCAATATTCCATTTCTTGTGTTAAATTAAGAATAAAAAAGTAATTAAAACACCGGCCAAATATTATCAAAATATATAAAATAAAATAAAATATTAAAGCTTAAAAACAAAATGATGTGCAAAATGCTCCATTCCTTTGCAAACATCTTTTTTATAAATGTGCAATTCTTTACAGACTTGAATCTAGAAACTTGTTATTCTATTTTAAAAAGCTCGAGTATCAAGATCTAAAAGATAACAATCTTGAGGTTTAAAACAACGTAAACGATATTTTCTTGGACCGAGGATAAAAAATGATTCCTAGACTCAAAAAAACAATCTTTAAATCAATCATCTTCAACCTAGTGCTGTATTTCCGGGAAAGCAACTTTAAAGCTTTTGCCAAAAAAAAAAAGGTATTTTAAAACTTAGAATAACACTCTTAATGTAAATATGCAGTGAGACTCATTAAACTCTAATATACAGACTTAAGTTATGAATTAATATAATCCAATGTAGTGTACACAGACTCATTTCACTTCACTTGAGAAATCAATTTTCAAGCTGCTGGTAAAACCTATTTGCTTTATTGTAATAATTAAATATAGATTAGATTCCAAAACTCTTGTATTCCACAGTTTCATGGGTCTCACTGTTAGCTTAACTAAACTTAACTAATCTGAACTAAACTAAACTAAACTAAACTAAACTAAGCTAAACTAAACTAAACTAAACTAAACTAAACTAAACTAAACTAAACTAAACTAAACTAAACTAAACTAAACCAAACTAAACTAAACTAAACTAAACTAAACTAAACTAAATTAAACTAAACTAAACTAAACGTAACTAAACTAAACGTAACTAAACTAAATTAAACTAAACTTAACTAAACTAAACTTAACCAAACTAAACTTAACCAAACTAAACTTAACTAAACTAAACTAAACTAAACTAATCTGAACTAACCTAAACTAAACTAAACTTAACTAATCTAAACTAAACTAACCTAATCTGAACTTAACTAAACTAAACTAAACTTAATTAAACTAATCTAAACTAATCTGAACTTAACTAAACTAAACTTAACCAAACTAAACTTAACTAAACTAAACTAATCTGAACATAACTAAACTAAACTTAACCAAACTAAACTTAACTAAATTAAGCTAAACTTAACTATAACTAAACTTGACTAAACTAAACTTAACTAAACTAAACTAAACTTAACAACCAAACTAAACTTAACTAAACTAAACTAATCTGAACATAACTAAACTAAACTTAACCAAACTAAACTTAACTAAATTAAGCTAAACTTAACTATAACTAAACTTGACTAAACTAAACTTAACTAAACTAAACTAAACTTAACTAAACTAAACTAAACTAAACTAAACTAAACTAAACTAAACTAAACTAAACTTAACTAAACTAAACTAAACTAAACTAAACTAAACTAAACTAAACTAAACTAAACTTAACTAAACTTAACTAAACTAATCTTAACTAAACTAAACTTAACTAAATTAAACTAAACTAAACTTAACTAACTAAACTTAACTAAACTAAACTAAACTAAACGAAACGAAACGGCACTGAACGAAATTTAACTAAACTAAAGTAAACTAAACGAAACGAAACTAAACAAAACAAAACTAAACCCAAAATTTTTACAGATACTTACGTAACGATTAATATACTAGAATGTTGTGTTGGGTTTATTGTTTATTTATCCAGCAACATTATATTTACATTAACTCTGAAAAGTGGGAAATTATAGTTTCATTTTATTTGTGTCTATTCAAGGTGAGGAGGGAGGAATATATCTGCATTCCCCCTTCCTCCCAGGTTTGCTTTTATAGATATCACAATAATGAAACTTAATTCATTTACAAAATATGGATAAACTCTTTGTAAAATATCCCTCCCCTTCTCCTCGACACTTGCAGCTTGACAAGGATATTATTCAAACTCTTCTTCGCTTTTTAAATCAACAATTTATGACCGTTCTCTCCTTACCCCTCATGTCCGCTCCATCTCTCTCACTCACTCTTTCAACTCCTCCCACTCCTTTATCTTACTACGTTACTTCTTATATTACTACTTTACTCCTTTATCTTACTACTTTACTCCTTCAACTTCTCCTACTCCTTTATCTTACTACTTTACTCCTTTATCTTACTACTTTACTCCTTCAACTCCTCCTACTCCTTTATCTTACTACTTTACCCCTTATCTTACTACTTTACTCCTTTATCTTACTACTTCACTCCTTTATCTTGCTAGTTCACTCCTTTATCTTACTAGTTCACTCCTTTATCTTACTGCTTTAATCCTTTATCTTACTACTTCACTCCTTTCTCTTACTTCACTCCTTTCTCTTACTACTTCACTCCTTTCTCTTACTACTTCGCTCCTTTATCTTAATACTTTACCTCTTTATCTTACTACTTCACCCGTTACTCTCACTACTTCACTCCTTTATCTTACTACTTCACTCCTTTATCTTACTACTTTACTCCTTTATCTTACTACTTTACACTCCTTTATCTCACTACTTCACTCCTTTATCTTGTTATTTCACTACTTTATCTGGCGCGCTTTAACTTCACAATAAAAGATAATAAATAATTGTAAATAATTACTAGATAGTGATGCAAGAATGAATAATTTTAATTAATTGAAAGATTTTAAGAAGGTTTAACCATGTTAAGTTATAACTTAATTACTTGATGATTGAAAGAATGAGTTACTTGATAAATGCATGGGTGAATTAATAGATGAATGAAAGAATAAATTATTAGATGAATGACAAAAGGAATTGACTCAAAGAAGGTTGTAGTTAGATTTCGATTCCACAAGAGACCACCGGAGGGATTTAATTTTCACTGGAGAGGTTTGAAAAATCGCTATTTACAATTTGAAACTTTACTCAGGCTGATTTACATTCAACTGGAGGATTCAGATTTCCATCCGGGAGGTTTATAATTCCACTGGAGGGATTCATATTTCCATCCAGGAGGTTTATAATTCCACTGGAGGGATTCAGATTTCCATCCAGGAGGTTTATAATTCCACTGGGGGGATTCAGATTTCCACCCAGGAGGTTTATAATTCCACTGGGGGGATTCAGATTTCCACCCAGGAGGTTTATAATTCCACTGGAGGGATTCAGATTTCCTTCTAGCGGGTTTTAATTCAATTGGAGAGATTCGGATGTCTATGAATAATATCTGAATTCCTCCAGTGGAATCATAAACCCCCCGGATACATATATGAATCCCTCCAGTGGAATTTTAAACCCCCAGGACGGATATCTTAATCCCTCCAGTGGAATTACGAACCCCATGAAAGGATATTTAAATCCCTCCAGTTGAATTATAACCACCCTGGAAGGATATCTTAATCCCTCCAGTGGAATGTAAATCACCCTGAGTAAAGTTTTAAATTGTAAATAGCGATCTTTCAAAAATTAAATCCCTCTGGTGGTCTCGAGTAGAGCGAAAATCTTACCACGAACTTCCGTGACTCGAATGAATTACACGATGAAAGACAGGATCCCATTATACAACTGCAGGTCCTAAGTGAGGACAGACAAACTAATCTCTTCCCGTAGTTTAAAAATATTTTTTAAAGACGGGTAAAATTCCGTCTTCATTCCTTACTTTCAGTCAGACTAAATTTTTAGTTTCAACTTTCTTCATAATTAAAACTTTATTTCTCATTTTTCATTCCTTAATTTTAAATATATATTTTTATTTTCCCTCCTGAAGAGAGTGTAATTGTAACGTCAAGTATATTAAAGATGTCTGATTCACAATAGTACCTTATAAACCTTGAACTAAATAATAACAAGGAAACATAAAAAGAGATAAATTCTGTCAATTTCCATCCTTGAACTTCTGTTCTACGAAACAAAATAAAATTTTTTAGAGAAACCGCAATTGAAAATTATTGAATTCAAGATAGAAAAACAAGTATATTTTCATCATTTTTGCTCATACAACAAGAGTTAAAGGGTATTGTTGTGAATTTGACCTAAATCTCTTCAAATGAATATCACTTAAACAGTTTCTGTATTCCATATTTTGCATTCCTTACTCAGCTCTTCCTTTTCTAGCTTTTCTTACTTTAACTTTTTTCCTAAACATTTGTTTCTGTTTAACCCTGATCATTATATCCCTGCTCTTCAACTGATTAGTGATTATCCATCTCTTATTCTGTGTGTGAGGTGTGCATGTAACTCTAAAGATTATGTAGCTGTGTGTGGGGTGTGCATGTAACTGTATAGATTATGTAGCGGTGTGTGAGGTGGGGGTGTAACTGTATAGATTATGTAGCGGTGTGTGAGGTGTGCATGTAACTGTATAGATTATGTAGCGGTGTGTGAGGTGTGCATGTAACTGTATAGATTATGTAGTTGTGTGTGAGGTGTGAATGTAACTGTAAAGATTATGTTACTGTGTGTGAGGTGTGCATGTAACTGTAAAGATTATGTTACTGTGTGTGAGGTGTGCATGTAATTGTATAGATTATGTTACTGTGTGTGAGGTGTGAATGTAACTGTAAAGATTATGTTACTGTGTGTGAGGTGTGCATGTAACTGTATAGATTATGTAGCGGTGTGTGAAGTGTGCATGTAACTGTATAGATTATGTAGCTGTGTGTGAGGTGTGAATGTAATTGTAAAGATTATGTTACTGTGTGTGAGGTGTGTATGTAACTGTATAGATTATGTAGCTGTGTGTGAGGTGTGAATGTAACTGTATAGATTATGTTACTGTGTGTGAGGTGTGAATGTAACTGTATAGATTATGTAGCGGTGTGTGAGGTGTGCATGTAACTGTGTGTGAGTTGTGTGGAACTGTGAATGGATCTGTATAAAGTGCGTGTGTGAGGTGTGTATGGAGCTATGTGAGAGGGGTGTATGGAGCTGTCTGTGAGGTGTGTATGAAGCTGTGTATGGAGCTGTATATAGAGCTGTGTGTGAGGTGTGTAGGGAGCTACGTATGAAGTGTGTATGAAGCTTTGTGTGTGAGGTGTGTAGGGAGCTATGTATGAAGTGTGTATGAAGCTTTGTATAGAGCTGTGTCCTAGGGGTGTGTATGGATCTGAATCAAGGTATATACTGACCTGAGGAAAGCGTTGCTCCAGCTAATGCAGCTAGCGGTCACCGAGATATCAGGAGTCAGGACACGTCAGGAATTTAATAGAACTTGATGCATAACGAAGCGTGTTCGTATATACCAGGTTCAGAGCCTATGTATGTCAGTAAACCTTGAATATAACATTGATAGAACATTATTATGGAATGGATATCATTTTCAACATTCAAGGTTTTTTAGGTTTAATAGTTAATTTCAACAATCTGAGATGTTAATCAAATTTTGAAATAAAATTTTTTATAAGCTATCTTATATTAAATTTTTAAAATATTTTCCTTTGACACAAAAAAACTTATTAGGAAGTCTCTTAAAAATAAAGTAAACGTTGAATATTCAAAAACGAATCAACAAACACTACTGCAGAGATTACATGATTTTAAACAATTTATATTTTTTTATCGAATTCAACTAACTGCTTTTTCTTCGATATAAATATATTGTGATCTACATATATAAAGTTGTAATCTCTGTTTGTCAGTTTGTTCGATCATAACTCAGGAACCTCAAATTTTGACTGGGGCACTTGGGAGACCCACGGGAATGTTCTATGCTTGGTTTTCAGATTCTAAGTTGAGTGGGTCCACTTGAAGCGGGGAAAATATCTAAAATCGCAAAGTGCGGGTAAACGGTTGGACTAACAACGACTCCCTTTGGTTCCCAAGCTAGTTCTACATAAAACATCGAAATATTGTTATATCTTTGCAAACGGATGATGTCAACTTTTGACTGTTTGATATAGCAGTTTTCACTGGTTGAAATATCAAACATACATGTCATGCATCAAGTTGCAAAGATTAAGCGAATTGGAAAAATACAGTCTGATGATTCTGAGGAAAGTTATCAGTTCCATATATAATTTAGTGGATGGAGAAGATAGATATAAACCTGCAGGTTGGGAATGGAATGGGATGGATGGAGAGGATGAATAAAACTGCTGGTTGGGACGAATGGAGTGGATATATAAACCTGCAGGTCGGGATGGATGGAGAGGATGAAAAAAAAACTGCAGATTGGGACGGATGGAGAGGATATATAAACCTGCAGGTTGGGATGGATAGAGAGGAAAAATAAAACTGCAGGTTGGGACGGATGGAGAGGATATATAAACCTTTAGGTTGGGACGGATGGAGAAGATTAATAAAACTGCAGGTTGGGACAGATGGAGATGATAAATAAAACTGCAGGTTTGGGACGGATTGAGAGAATAAATAATACAAAGTTTGGACGCATAGATAAAACCAGGTTGGGATGGAAGAATAGACTAGATAAAACTAGGGTTGGGATGGCATGGGTGCTATGGAAACACCTCAACACGGAAACGTCTCAACACGGAAATGCCTCAAAAAAAAGCGGAAACCCCTCAAAAACCGGTTTTTTTGAGACGTTTCCGCAATTTCTGCAAGAAAAACGGAAATCCCTCAAAACCCAGTTTTTGAGGGGTTTCCTCTTTATTTTGAGGCGTTTCCTAAAATTTTTGAGGGGTTTCCGCTTTTCACCTGACAATTATTTTTGAGGAATTTCCCAATATTTTTGAGGGATTTCCCAATATTTTTGTGGCATTTCCGCAAAATTTTTGAGGCGTTTCCGTATTTTAAAAACAAAATTTCATTTTAATTTTTCAAAAAAATTGTACAACATTTTTTATTCTCGTACTATGACGCATTTCTGATTAAGGGAAGAAAAAAAATCGTTGATTTTTTTCGGAAATTTCAAATGTTTCCAGCAAGTTTTAAACACTTTAGCAAGCCATTTTCATATTTATATAAATTAGTATATAACAACTTTTTTATTTATTCTTATTTCAATTTTTGTTTTACTTTAAATATGCATTACATACTGATTTTGAAAAGTTAAATACTGTAAAATTAGTAGATTTATTTCAGAATCTTGCGAAACATAAAATGAAGGGTAAAATATCAGAATATTAGTGAATACTTGGGGCATATACAGGGTGAGTAAAAAAAATGTGATTTGTGGCGCCTGGTGCAAAATTGTACCTTTATTTGTGCAACTCTCCTAAATGGTATTTTTTCAATATTTTTTGAAAATTTGTAAATTTTTTTGGTACTCAATGGCCCCCAAAAAAATCCGCAAAATTATTTTTCTTTCAAAATCAAAAGTTCAGAAAAACAAAAATGTGTAAATAAATTTGTTATATCTAAATCTAAAATTTTAAAAAGATTAGATCACAGAATCCCATAAAATTTTCAAAATTGTAATAAGAAAATTCACAATTTCCAGTACTGCAACTGGTCTAATTTTTACGGAAAAATTGTTTTTCAGTGGTTCTTAAGGTTTAAACTGAACAGCGTATATTAAATATTTTAGAATATACTAAAAAGAAAGGAACTAGAGAATTTAAATAACTTTTTCTTAAAGAATAGACCAGAACTAAAAATTGCGAATTTTCTTATCACTTTTGCGAATTTTTTGTTATTCTGTGATTCAATCTTTTTCCGCAAAATTGTTACTTGGGTAAACACTAAATTAAATTTAACAAGTATCGGTTATAATTGTAATAGTTTAATAAATATGGCCACATGTGCTCAGCCCCCTTGCCTGTCAAAGCCACAGGACTTGGCCCAGAAATTGTCTTAATCATAACCTAATCCCACATAGAATCCACAATTATAGTTAAAAGATTTTTTTAATCCAAACCTATCAAATATTAGTTCATTCAATTGATTTGGCTTGTTTTCTTGTGAAAAGTTAAAAGCATAAATTTAAGTATTTAACCAAACTATTTAAAATCAAAATATTTTTGATTGGAGACCAAACTGTGGTGCATGGAAACAGAATGGCGGAGGCTTTGAGATAGCGAGAGGTGCATAGATTATTTCACAAAATTGATTCATTTAAACAATTTTTTTGTGATTTTTTCATTTGAACTATTTTTTTCTCATTTGAACAATTTTTTTTTCATTTGAACTATTTTTATCAATTTATTTGAACTATTTTTATGTTCATTTGAAACATTTCTGTGTTCATTTGAAACATTTCTGTGTATATGTTATCTAATTAATTGTATGGTCCCATAACTTCATTATAATTATAAAATATTTTAAATGAAATTATTAGTTCAAATGAGCAATTAATGTGTTGATTTGAAATATAACAGGATACGACATCATGTCAATAGTTCAAATGAACAATATTTGAGGGATTTCCCAAAAAAACGGAAATTCCTCAAAACCGGTTTTTGAGGCATTTCCGCGTTGAGACGTTTCCGTGTTGAGGCGTTTCCATAGCTCCGGTTCAAGGAGTTCAAGAAAAAAATTATGCCATAAATTCCAAGAAGAATACAATTTAGCTTCTGTAAAGTTATTTCAGATTTTACTTTATGTAAATGATCGTTACTTTTTGATCACAAAGTTTTTTTTTCTAAAATGAGATATTCGATCCAAATTATTATTGCACTTCCTTTCATATGTCTAAATTTTTCCTCAAAACGATTTAAATTCACCAAACCCTATCTGCGTTCACCCCCCCCCCCCCNGGGGGGGGGGGGATTGAACGCGCGGCTTACACAAAGCGCTTAAACTTCTTCACTTTTCCAACTTCATAATTGTGGACACACTTTTCAAAAAAAGACTTTCTTTATGCAAACAGTAGGAAACTTTTTATTTGGAGTTACAGACTTAAAATTTACATTTTTTAAAACCTCCCCATATGGGACGTCTTTACTGTACATCAGTTAAAGGTTTAATTTTTCTTTTAATGAGCTGGCCTTGCAGGTAGGACTCCGGGGGGCCCGGGTTGAACCACTCCTCCCCCCCCATAACATATATTAAACTATAAACTATTATGGGGATGAAATTATGGTTTTGAAATTCCTCCCATTTTTAAGACTTTTCACCACCTTACACAAGTTTTACTTTAAGAAGAAATGAAAAACATCAAGGATTTGTTGTAAACATTTTTCATATAAATCTATGAAAACTGTACAAAATTAAAATTTCCATGGTTTTGTAATTAAAGAGAAAATTGTGAAGTATAATTTCCCGTTATCAAAATATTTTGATAGAAAAATTTAAGTTAAAGTTTATTTTTGCTGCAATTGGTATTATTTGTTATCTTTACATTAGTTGTTATATTTGTTATCTTACAGATTTATGCATTTTAGTCTGTTACACATTATGAGTATATATAAGAGTGACTTTGCTTGTACAGTGACTTTATATTATTCCCATTTTCCAATTAAATTGTTATCAAGAACTTTTTCTATGCTGTAAGGGAAATATTAGAAAAAAATTCTTTCTTTAATATTTTTGGAACAATACATTTGTAATTTTATTTATACAGAACAGATAGGCTTTAAAGTTTAAAGCATTAGAAAGACCGTAAGACGTAATTTTAAATGACCCAATTCAATATTAAAGGGGCATGTCCGATTCAAAGTGGTACTTTAAAGTGGTACTTTTCGACACGTGAACAATAGTGAGGAATCTATACAGATCGTTATTCATATCTTTAAAAGTGTAAATGCCTGACAATTTCTTTCTTTTTACCATCTGCATAAATCCACAAGAAATAGCTAAAAAAAACTTATTGGGTATAAAAACAAGGACATTGCATTCATTTTTGATCAAATAAAGGTTTAAAGGGCAACGTTCGGAATTGGATATGTACATTACTCTTTTAATAGCGGGCCATGCTCTTGAAATTACGTCAACAGACGAAAAAGTAAGTTGTCCAATTTCAATCTAAAAACCATTTGTCGAAGCCTAGGGATGGACTATGAGGCAATCCTTTCAGGAAGAGGGGGGGGGGATATTTACATGCTGGTAAAGGCAACAGTGGTTATATAAAGTATTGTTGCAGACAAGGCAGTAGATAGAAATGTTGCTTTATGCTTTATTTTTTATCTCTTTGATCTCCAAAATATCAGGTTAAAAAAAATTAAAAAAGTAAATTATCAATTTTTTAAATTGTTTTTTTTTCTAATATTTTATTGACTCTGTTTAGGGGAGGGAAACTGTCCAATGGGTCAGGTTAGTGCTGATATATAAACACTTATATGTTTTAAAGTACAATACAGTCTTCAACGGTTTGACGCAAATATTGATCAACCAATTACTAATTTTACACTGAAACTATAAAACACTTGCATTTGTAAAAAATTCTACATTTTAGGGCTACAAAAAGTACAATTGTCAGTAAAGTAAAACCACAAACCATTCCGTTTTAAAGTTAAAGTGTCCCGCCATTTTAATGTTGAAGTGTCCCTCCATTTTAAAGTTAAAGTGTCCCTCCATTTTAAAGTTATAGTGTCTCTCCATTTTAAAGTTGAAGTGTCCCTCCATTTTAAAGTTAAAGTGTCCCTCCATTTTAAAGTTGAAGTGTCCCTCCATTTTAAAGTTAAAGTGTCCCTCCATTTTAAAGTTAAAGTGTCTCTCCATTTTAATGTTGAAGTGTCCCTCCATTTTAAAGTTAAAGTGTCTCTCCATTTTAAAGTTTAAGTGTCCCTCCATTTTAAAGTTAAAGTGTCTCTCCATTTTAAAGTTGATGTGTCTGATGCACAGCGATAATATTAAAAGCATTGGTTGATTGAGATATTTCTGAATTCTTTATTTAGAATAACTTTTCCATCTCAGATTTCTGGCAAAAGATAAAATTGTGGAAATTGTGAGAATAAGACAAATTTACAATCTAAAAAAACGAAAAGGTTGCCATTTTGAATTGTGCATGTGAACGTTCTAAATGATATGCGACTAGAAATTACGTCTTAAAAATACAAATTTATTTAGATTGAATCTGCATGTGTAAATGATTGTGAAGAAAATACAAGGAAAATTTCATTTTCAAATGTGTCTAATTGTCACTATTATATTATTTTCATTTCTATCATTTCATATTTAATTATTATTATTATTACTAATGTTACTTACATGTGCCAGACTAGCAGGTTCTACTCCTGCAATGACTACAGGAGCATCTCCTCTCACACTGAAACCATATCCTTCATCATCACGTTTCCTAAACAATATTTGCAAGTTTTTAACACATTTTCAAAATGTATAGATTTTCTGCATTTTTTAATTGTTGTGGCTTCAAAACTATCTATATATATATAAATAGTAAACTTTTTTATTCGGTTAAAAAGTTTGATTTCATATGCAAAAATTTTCATCTTTTATAAAACTGATATTAACAAATAAATCAGGATCCAGAACCCAGATGTATGTTTTGTATTCTACAATACAATGTTTTATGAAAAAGAGTTTACTTACAGGTATTGTACTCGTAATTACAGGTATTGTACTCGTAATTACAGGTATTGTACTCGTAATTACAGGTATTGTACTCGTAATTACAGATATTGTACTCGTAATTTCAAAATACCCTCCATGTAAAGATGACATTTCCAAATTCGCGACGGTACCAATAAAAGCTTTGTTCAATTATATATGAATTAAATGTCAATTTTTATAATTTTGAAGCTGATTATTAACTGAAATAGACATTTCTTTCATTTTCCTTTCCTTGTCGAAGGTTTAAATTATGTTTACAGTTCCTTTAAGGCGCAATCTTTCGTTTTATAACAAAAAATATGTTTAATGATTTATTCAAATTTTTAAATGAGTTGATTTTACAAGATAAACAGCAATTGAGTCTTAAGATATTCTATAACCCCCCCCCCCCTCAGACGGGTGAGCTAACTACATAGATAGTTAGATTGGTACAAAAATACATAAAGTTGGATCTAAATCTAAAACGCATGATTTGTGAAAGATACAAAACATATTTCGAATTGGCTTCAGATCAATATCATATCACTCCTTGACAGCTCAATTAAGACAAGACACTTCCTTGTTTTCAGTAATCAATTCACAATTGACCAAGAAGATCTACACTTAGTGGAAACTATTGATTATATCATAAATCACCTTTGACGTGCTGCAAAGCCCCCCGCGCCCCCCAAAAAAATTAAATAAGAAAAAAATCTAATTTAAAGGGAGTGTTCGCGAAAAATGAATGGGGTATAGGCTTAAGTCGAAATATATTCGATGGTGATTGCTGCTAATCTTACTTTTATCTGTTGCGTCTATAAGGAGCAAATTGTTAAAAACTATTAATACCGAAGAACTTAGCGTTCATACAAATTCAGAAAGTAGCAATATTTGACTCAGATCGCAAAAAAAAATCAATTTAATTCCAAACAAATCATTCAAACATTACAACCTACAATCATCGATTTTTGTTCGACGCATTCGTAAATAGTTGACATTTCAAAGTATTTTTTTTTATTTTTTATGATCCAAGAGTTACTTTTGAAAACATTCATTCTAGTTTCGGAGAATTTTGATAATGAAGACGACATTTTCATATTTTTCCGGAATGTTTGAAATTCCAGAGCCAGCCGTATTAATAAATAGTACAGTTATATAAGCAGCTAGTTGCCTGAGCTATATAGTTCTAGGAGCAGCTAATTACCTGAGCTATATAGTTCTAGGAGCAGCTAATTACCTGAGCCGTATAGTTCTAGGAGCAGCTAATTACCTGAGCTGTATAGTTCTAGGAGCCGACCAATGATGTTTAGCATTAAATACAGCTACAGGGCCCAGGCTCTGTATATTTATATGATTAGAAATAATTGGATATTTAAAAATATCAGACATCAAACTAAATTTATTATGGAAATATATTATATTTAAACATAATATATATATATATAATGAAGATGCATTGCAATTAATTTGAATTTATTCAATAACATGGATAATAAAGTAATATATAGATGTATTCAGATAATAAAGTGGTTTCTAATTACTAGTGACAAAGCCTAATTTTCTTATTAGAAAGTTTAAACAAATCTAAATCATGACAAAAAAAATTCTATTTTCAAATAAATGTAGATTTTTAAAAAACGAGAAAGATGGTGCATGTACATTGTTCATTAGCTTAAATATTATAATTAGCTACAGATTTTCAATTGATGCCGCGTAAATCAAAGACGAATTAAAAGGCGTGTGTTCTTCTATATTTATTTCATTACACTTAAACATGTGTATCTCCTCACCCCGGACTAACCAGAGTGAGAAGCATTCAGTTTCTTTTATTTGCTTTGGTCTATACTAGTTCAACAATCTTTAAACTGATGGATTTGTTTATCCTATACATATATAAACAAAACCTATATGCCGATACAAAGTATTTGAGAAAAAGGGCAAAAAATTATGTTTAATGGGTCAAATTGTGTTTGAAAGTCAAAACTTCTAAAAATATTGATAGAATCGTTGAATTCACGTGACCTTTGTTATCAGGACATCATAGAATTTATACTTTTAAAAATCTTATCATATTTTGTAACTCAATCAAAAAATGAAACTTAGGATCCCTAAATTCTTTCAATAAACAAAGCTTACCTTAAAAAGATCTGTCACCCTATATTGAGCTGTGTCTGGGAATGAAAGGGTCAACTGGTAGGTGGTGGAGGGGAGAACAGGAGGGGGGTCTAGTACCTCCTGAATATATAAATATATATAACAATAACATTAAAAATAACACCCATACAACCATAAGCTACAGAAAAAAGGATTGTGCCATCATGTTATCTATCTATATATAAATTTGGCTTGTCTGTTTGTCTGTCTGTTTGTATCCAATAAACGTCAAAACGGCTGAACCGATCGGGCCAAACACAGATTATTTTTCAATTTTATTGCTGTACACAATGTTTCGTATTTTAAAATATAAAATATATTTTAAAAATATTCATGATAGGTAATTTGATATATAATTGGTGACTGGACAAACATGTTTTGAAATGGTGTTTCTTATTTTAAAAAGATACCGATATATTGAAAATAACGATTATTTAATAAAATCGTCAATTAATTCTCATGCATATTGAGATAGTATATTTTCAATGGTTAGTTTAGCATCTTCTTGATATATATTAAGATAATAGATGTTAACCTTATCATTGATTTCTACTAAATGATATTTAAGAAGAACTAGTTTGACGTATTTCCAGATAAGACTATTGATCGCCTATCTCTAATTTCTTTGTAATATTAGCTAGACCAATCTTCTATATAATAAAACAAGACGTGCCTATATATAAGGCTGGCCCGGATGGGCTGAATTTTTTTGAGAACACTCATGGGTAGCCTGGGGGTGACATAGGCTAAAAAATCTCTTTTTCTTCAAAATTTTACTTAATTTTATTTTTCCACGGGCAACGCCGGGCACTTCAGCTTATAACTAATAAGATTATATTGATTCACTTAAAAAAAAATTATATACTTTATATACCGCTTATAAATAGTAGATGTGTAAATTAATACATATAAAGAAACTTTATTCGATATAAACAAAAAGACTTGAAGTGAGAAATTTTATTAAAACTTCACAATGTTTGTTTTTAAATGATAAAAATACTCTGGTTAAACAAGGAAAAGTTAGATAATTAAATGGATGTCATCTTGGAATTATGTTTTTTTTTCAGGCTGGGAGGGGGGGTTGCCGGGGCTAAAGAGGAAATGGAAGTTTTAAACACTTTTCCTGTGGATTAAATTGTTTTTTCTCTTCCGTATTAAATGTCAAGTTCAAATATACATAATGCTTTTTGCTTGAATTTTCAAGAAACTGAACAATATACAAGGCTTAAAGATTTTACACACATTACCGTCTCTTCTCATAATAAATATAAAAATTAGGCTTGTTTGTCTGTCTGTCTTCATCCAATATACGTCAAAACGGCTGAACCAATCGAATTTTGTGGCAAATCACTTCATCACATTAAGAGTTGAAAATTTTGTCTGAAAAAAACTAATTGAAATAGAAAAAATCGGCGAAAATTATATTTTTTTGAGAACGGAGAAAAATTGTGAAGTTATAAAAAGCCACAGCTAAAAGATAAAATAGAAAGAGGGCTCAACGCACCCTAACAGTCTAGTTAGATAATATTCATTATCGTTGATGACAACTACCTGAAAGTCGTCTTCATCATCTATATCTGCGTATTTGTTTAATGAATTCTCACGGGACATCCTCAGCACCTCGGCCAGCTGATCCTTCTTCCGGAGTTCACGGCACATCCGGTTTATACGCTGCGCTTCCTCGTGCAAAAGGAGAGCTTCACGCAGATGCGCTTTTCCTGGCAAATATCAACAAATAAGGTTTTGTTCACATCACATATTTGAGATATTATTTACAAAACACGAGTTTTCTGGGACAATTTAATTTCACTTCTTTCTGACAAAAACCGGGTTTACACGCTTTCAAAAAACTTAATTTTCTCTAGATTTAGGTTTTTTTTACTTAGGCCTATCGTTTTTCAGATTTGATGTACGTGTAGCATGTTAAGTATTCCAGTCCTTCATATTCTAGGGCTCAAGAAACAAAAACAAATATGCAAAAGACATATTACCAATGCATAAGTAAATACACTCTATCATTATTTACACTGCTAAGAACCACCCTATATGTTTGTATATAAGATTCATACATTACCCCCTGAATCCCATCTCGGAATACAGAACAGCAGGGTGTTAAACCAAACAGAATATTTTCCTACCCCTACTATCCTTGACAGTCCTTGAAAGTGCTTAAAAGTCCTTGGCATCCCCACTCCCCAATCCCTCAACCTCAACGGAATTGCAAGTTTTTGACACAAACTCTAATTTTCTAATTCCTACATCTTTATAACCCAATATTGTAGACCTTAGATATATTTTAAACTATGAATTCCGTTAGATAAAACTATCAATTTATCTTTGAAATAAAAAGGTTTACATCATCAGAGATGGAATTTAAAGAATTTGAACCGCGGTTTAAATCCGCCAAAACCCGGTTTGAATTAAGCGCCGGCTAAAATCTTGATACATTTGATACAATTTTAAGTGGAACCAACCATATTTAAACCGCGGCTTAAATTTAAACCGCCGCTCAAATTCTTTAAATTCGGCCACAGGTTGCAAAGATCTAGAAAATTTAATTTTGTGACAAAGAGCCAATTCTTTGTATTTCACAAATACCCAACTAATAGAACTATGTAGAAGAAGATGGCTTGGTCTATCAATAATTTTATTCACTGGTTTCAACTTAATTCACTTATCCTCATTCTAAACTCAAGATTAGGAGACCTTACCTTCTGTAGGGGTGGGGGGGGGGGAGGGAGGGGCGTTATAGAGTTTTAAAATAAAAGGTCAATAATATGCACCAACGGAAATTTTTATCTTAGAGTTAAAATTTCTTTTCTTTTGTGAGAAAATAATTTTCATTCTTACAGTTTGTAAATTTGCTATCCTGTTCAATTCTTTGGGTGTTAAGGCATCGATTTCTTTTTTTTTTGGGGGGGGGGACTCCCTAGTTGCCCCACTCAAAGATTTATAAGAAACAGAATTGAAATAAAATAAGAAAAGAAAAGCCACTCACCAAGATATTTTCTCTGTTCTTTAGTTTCAGGTAACTGGAGTTTACTCTCCTGAAATAAGATAACACAATTACTCTGATCTAAATTATAGTTTTGGTAACTATTAGATTAAGACTGCTATCAATACTAGTTTGATAACTCGGAAGTCGGAGTTACCAATGACTGCAGTGCGTAAAAATTACATTCGGATATAACAAATTCAAATAAAATAAACAAAACGCACCCCGTCCTGGATATTCCAGATCGACTGAACGAACATTCTATACAATTAAAAGGGGTAAAAAAACTCGGCTATTTATAACGATGGAAGGTATTCTGCCTAAACAGTTTATCTGATAGATAAGTTACCATATCCTACAGAGGAGAAAATATTTCGGAACTTAGTTTTATTGTAGCATTGTTTACTTTATCTATTCATAATGTTCAATTTAATCGTCGTGTAGTGTAACACATTTTTCGAGGAAACTTAGAATTTAATAAATTAAGTGCAAAAACTTGATCATTTACAATTCACAATTTTATCGTAATCACATGACGTATTGACACAAATTTCAGAAATCGTTTTCAATATCAAATTAATGTCTCGAATATATTCCTACCAACTAGATGTGTTAACAAATATTGAGGGTTGAAACGAGGCCTTCACGTGGCGGGATCAAAAGCTTATAAACACGAGGCTTAAATAGATGCAAAATGTTATTGTCATGCAATTAATATTAATTGGAAAGAAATTATTTAAAATTAATATACCCTAAAACTAACCTTGGTATCGTGTAGGAAGAGTAATGCACTATCCTTTACCCTGAAACTAACTTTAGTATCGTGTAGGAAAAGTAATGTACTATCCTATACCCTGAAACTAACCTTGGTATCGTGTAGGAAGAGTAATGTATCTTTAGTTCTCTGATCCAAGTCTCCTGTATGATCTAGGAGTCCTACAGCTACATAGTAGTGAGCTAGAGCTCTGTAATGTTCTCGTTTCACCTAAACATAGTTATGTACACTGTACACAGTGCTAATCTAAACATAGTTATGTACACTGTACACAGTGCTAATCTAAACATAGTTATGTACACTGTACAATGCTAATCTAAATAAACCAGAATAATATTAATTGATTTAAGATTTGAAAAGATTCTGACATTCATTCCAGACAACCTAGTTTTAGCAATTTCTTTTTATAAACCAACAATCACAAAATAACCCTAGTCCTGCAATTTCCAAAATGTGGTCTGCCATTTTTTTTGCTTTCAAAATTACGAGAGATATGAACGATATCGTGAAGAAATAGACATTTTTATGGTTTATTTAACAAATTAAAATTTTAATCGAATTCTTAATATCTCTGATATGATTAAAATTAAAAAATTAAAAACTTTTAAAAACAGTTTTTTCATTCTTTATGCGGAGTTTCAAGCAAGGATAGGTTATTAAAGTAAATACCCAATATTGTAAAATAAAAAAGGCATTGAGTCTTTGCCACAAACTCAAATTGTCTAATCCCTATACCTTTGCAACCTGATAATATAAATTTTTTATGTCATACTTAGATTATTTGATTTATTAGAATTTAGTGTTTGGATTAATTATATATAAATTTATTTGTACGGTGGTAGGCGATAACATCAATAAAATGAAGACTTTTTTCGAAATACAATTTTACAGATAATTAAAGAGAAGCTTTTTAAATCGACATTTTCTCGTTGTTTCCATTTGTTTGTGCATTCATGTTGATTAAAAGCTTGATATAAATCAAAATTAAACTCGAAAGTCGTTTCATTGTATTAATATACTCGCCTACCACCGTATATTAATGCAATAGCGCCTCTCTAGGATATAATCTACTGCTTTCAACAAATTGGGAAAACCCCTCTTTGCATGGTCCAAAATATTTAAAATAAAATCCTAGAAAATTGCATAATCGTTTTTGGAATAAAAGGTACATTCCAAGGAGGACTTTTCTTTTTAAATTTAAAAAGAGATATTTATTGATAAACTTTATGACAGTGTTCTCGTCTCAAAAGATGCATAATACTTTAAAAAAAAAATATATTTCTATAAACCGTTTGAGACTTGATGTTATCAATAGCTAAGATAACAATTACATCACATAAATCTAAAATGTTTTCTTTATACCTGGAAAGAATGAATAAAAAAGTAAACCTGTATAAGCGCCACCCAGCTGAAAGGAACATAATCTTTAACTTGCTGTTGTGATATTGCCTGATAAACCTATACAAACAGTGAAGGAGAACACGTTTAAACAAATAAACAAAAGGCAAAAGGAATTGAGTCTTTGCCACAAACTTTGATTTTCTAATCTCTATATCTTTTGAGCCAAACGTTGCAGACCTTAGATATTTCAAACTATGAATTCTGTTAGATCAAATAATCTGAGTTTGAAATATCAAAGGTTTACAACATCAAAATCTAAAGATATTGAGGTTTAAATATTTGATTTTGTTCCAAAGACTTAATTCCTTTACAAAGAAAAGCACAAAGTTTCAATTAAAATAGGTTTATTAAGTAGGTTTAAAACAATCGAATTGAAACAAAATCAAATTTTAAATTACAGATTTAAACCGGAGGGAAAAGTTGAAAATGGCATGATTTGTCTCAGAAAAATTTAAAATCTTGGAATTTTACTTTAAAATAAAAAAATGTATACAAGTATCCCCCCCCCCCCCTAGTTGCACCGCTGTATAAACAAGGTCTAGATAAATGAACTTGTCAACGGAATAACGGAATAATCAAATCATAAAAACAGGATTAACAACATTAACATTTACCTATCTTGATATAATATCCTAACTGTAAATTGATGTATAAATTATCTACGTAAGTGAAAACTCAAGATTACGGAGATAACAAGTTTGCTTAGTACAAACAGAATTATAACAGTGTTCAGCTCATTACTTAATTTTAGATTTGAAATTAAAATCAAAAAATGTTCAGGAATAGTTATAAGTTCGTTAGAGATTTCTTCTAAACGTATTCTTATTAAAAATTGCAACAAAAAAGTTCTGAAGTGGGATTTTTATTTAAAGGGACTGTAAGCGTAATTTCAAGTAACCCTCCATGTAAGGATGACAATGCCCGAATGAAACTTTTTTCTGATAAAACATATGAAAGGCATTGTCATAGGTTTACAAGTTTTTAATTCTGATAATTCGTAAATGTTCTTTTCTGCAGTAGAAATGCACAAGTTTGCAGAAAACCAGTAGTTAAGCTGTTAACATTATTGTCTAATTAATTTCTGATCAGACAAAGATTTTAAGGATGCCATCGTTAATCGTGCCATTGCCATCTTTGCAGGGAGGGTTCCTTATGCTTACAGTTCCTTTAATAATGAAAGGTACCTTTTCATACACCTCGCCCACGTGAGCAGACTCCTGACCTAGTTCTAGACAATGATCTATACCAAGATCATCAGGTTTTAATCTCTTCTCATCATCATCATCCTCATCGCTCTCCTCCTCACCATCAGATCGATCCTACATTACATAAGAATTATTAAGACGCTTTCATCTTTATCTGATTAACGATAGCGTAGAAATTTCTTTAATTACAGGGTGTCCCACGAAATATTACAGTTTCAAATCGTCTGTAAACTTTCACATGTATGAATCTTGAAACCAATAATAACCACACAGTTCTTATAGTTCTGGCATTTTCAAAATGTAGAACATTTTTTTGTGCTGTCAATTTTACCAGAAATATTACGAATTTCGTTCAAATTTCAATTTTATTAAATAAAACAATATTGTCGAACTCTGAACAAAATTCTCAATATATTCGGTAATATTGAAAGCAAAAAAAAGACAGACCACATTTTGTAAATGTCAAGACTATATACATCTAAGATTAGGTTCACGAATAAATGCCGCAAATGGTTTCAAAAATCCAAAACGACATTCAATCAGTCTTGCATTGTCATGTTTCGAGGGACACTCTGCAGCAGATATTTTAGAGAAATCCTTTAACTCCTCGTTTTCACTTAAAAACTTCATATTTCATAAATCAAGATATCGTCTATGGAAAATGACATCCTTTAAATAAATGACTAAGCAAGTTATCGATCTCTTTAAGATAAAAATGAATTCCGACCTCCTAAAGAGTGAATCTTGATAAATTTAAATTTTTCCTGAATGGAATCATGAATCGTTAAATCCATTAAAAAAATATAATTTCTATCGGAAAATAGAATTTACTTAAATTTGTTTGCGTCGCTAATGTTTAATCAATTAAAATACGTAGAATTATAAAGCATTCATTATGTTTCAGAAAAAGGTTGCCGATCCAGAGCTGAGTGAGAGATAGGAATTAATTAAGAATGTTTAAAACAGAAGTCCACGAGCTAAACAGCTACAGGATGTCCCACGAAACATGACAGTTGGTGAATGTCTTTTCCACATTCACTGTATTAGATATTTAAGACTTTTTGCAGTTTATTTAGTTTAAAAAACTTTACTCAAATATATTTTACTTAGAAATCAATTTTACTATAATACGGATGCCATAAAGTATTTATCATTTTTCTCTTTGGTAACAAACAACTTGACATATTGTGGAAGAAGACATTTTAAACTATTCACCAATTGTCATGTTTCGTGGGACACCCTGTACAATGTTTATTAACTAGGGAGTTATAAAACGGAAAATAAACCATGAAATTATTTGATCGGCATTTATAAAGTCAAAAATGTAAAAATGGACTTAAATCATGTTTTTTGAATACGTATCACATAAACAGAAAATGTTCTTATTTTTGTCAAATTCTTTTCTGTTTTACTTTTCAACAAACTTTCATTTGGCTTCTATTGCGCTTTACATTAACTTTCTCTTTCTCCCAATAATTCTGCAACTGTATAAAGATATATTGCTAGAAAAAGGTTAAATTTAGCTGATTTTACTGTCTTTATTTTGTTAACTTCAAACATTTTTGGCAAATCAAAATTTTGTCGATGTTAAATTTTAATCCGTTACCACAAAAACTGCGGGCCGGATTTATTAGTACGTTTATTGGATACAGATAGATACACATAGAGGTGGGTGCGTTTGATCCTTCATCGTTCTTTTTTTATAATCGTCAAAACAATTATTTCGTTCGTTCTCAAAACTATCGTTCATTTTCCATCTATTTAGTTCGTTTTCGCGTAAGCTCGTTTGTTCAGTAAAATCGTTCGTTTAGTAAATAAAAGATCGTTCCTTTTAAAAAAAATTAATTGTATTATAAAAAGTTTGTTCCAAAAAATCGTTCGTTCAGTAAAGAAACGAAAGCTTTTTTCAAAATCTTTTAGAAATTTTGTTCGTTCAGAAAAAAAAAACATCGTTATTTCAAATTCGTTAACTAACGATTTGAATTCATTTGCTTTTAAAATAAGATTGTCTTTTTTATTTCTTTGAACGTTGTTCGTCCATCGTTAATTTTTTTTTAAACGACACCATCTTTCACGAAAAATTTTCTTCGTTCACAAAAACTATGCCGATCTCTTGACAGACAAACTAACAGACATGGTAAATATATAAAAGTGGTAAGAGTATAAGCACCAACCTTCTGATCCTGGAAGCCTAGTCTGCTTTTCTCCAGCAGGCATTCCCTAGCCTGTCCACACATCAGCTGAACCAACATCTGCAGGGTCTCAGGACCCAGGTCCATGCTGGGAGCGTTGGTAAAGTTCTCGTGAATGTACTGAAAGGTTCCAGCGGCCCTGTACAATACAATACTGTTTACAGCCGGATACTTGTACTTTATATTCAATTATAATTTAATAAACGAATCTAAAATAGATCAAATAAACATTAACAAATTGATACCTGAGAAAATTATCTACGGCGGCGTCTAATCCCGCCTCTGTTCCTCTATCCTGGCGGGTACCGATCTGTGTATACAAACCGCCGATATTAAATAAAACAGATGCTTTCTCAAACGCAACAGTTCGCTGTGAACTAGGAACCCCGGTCAAACTGTCATACCTGGAAAATAAATATAAATTATTTTTATCATCTTTGAAGTAGATCGTATACGACAACCGTAACAGGTCTTTAAGACTTTAACTAAAAGTTTGTATGTAAACAGTGTAATCAGACTCATTGCACTTCTTTGTAAAACTATTTGCTTTGTAACAACATCAAATACACTTATTACGGTTTTAATATAGTCTTTCTATTCCACTGTTTTCTGGTTCTCACTGTAGTATATATCATAAAAGAAGAAAAATCCAGAATGATATTTTTGAAATATTCATTATGTTTACTCATCAATTTTTAACATTTAGGAACCAGATTTTTCTGGTTTTATTTTCCGCATTTCTTTATATGTATTCATGGATTTGGGATAAAAGCAAACAGAGATGTCAAAAGATGAAAACATTTGTTGTTACAAAAAAAGTGAACTCCATCTTTGTTCACATTCACAAACTAGTTTTTGATCCATCTACGCCCTACACTCTATAATTTAGACTGCGTTCTTTATATATCCTAGTTCCTGTATTTAATCCCGCCCCTAATGTTATGATTACCCGCCCTTCCACTCCGATTATGTCGATCTATCAACAATAGAACGGTTTTGTGACTGCCTTCATTACATACTTGGGATTAACTTCCTTCTGATTCAGGTTTGACAGGGTGTTATAAAATAAGCTGTTGGTCCTTGTGCTCTCAAAGCTTAAGATAAAACTTTAATTATTTACAACTACTTTACAGAGCTGAAAACTTTAGAATGGTGGATATCAGGATTAATGCTTAATACGTTCCTTTTCTTAATATCCAGATTAAATATTGCTTGTTCTCCACATGAATTTAAACTCCAGAAAAGTCAACAGATCGGGATTAAGGATATCAAAAAATCGTATACTAGGACAGACCCAAAAATTGGTCTTGAGAACCCTTGGTACAGTAAAATTCCCTTAACTTCCCTGTAAAGCAGTTGTAAATAATTAAATTATTTGATGATAATAATTTCTACAAAAGCTAAATCAGTTAGAAAGGTTCTTGTGAAGAACACTTGAGAAATAATAATTAGATATTCTTTGGAAAAGCAAATTTATATATTTCTGTTATTTTGCAGAAATCCACTTATAGAATCATCCTTTCAAAAATTGCAAATAATTTTTGAAAAATTATTTATAATTGCTCATGCATAGAAAGCAAGCATTATTTTTACAAAGCAAAGTTCAAGTTTAGGGGGAAACATGTCCTTTCAGATGGGGTTTACCTTTCCAACCTAATTTTAAACCTTTAACGAAGAATCCTATGGGGCAGCCCCTAATTTTTTAATTTTTTAAACTCACCATTCGAAGAATATTCCTAGACTCCTGTCAGGGGGGAAGAATCTCCTCTCAATGTAGTAAAGATGATTATAGTATTGGAAGAGAAGGGAGATACCATGACTGTCCCTGGTCATCAATCTTTGGTCAATATATGCAGATCTGGAAACTTCTAAATGGTGGATATCGGGATTGATCCACTCTTTATCTTATAATCTCCAGATTAAATAATGCTTGTTCTCCAGCTCCTCTTGTAATTAATCTCCAGATTAATTAACCGATTGGGATTAAGGAATCCAATTCTAAAGTTTTCAGCTCAGAAAGAGAAGGAATTGAGTTTTTGTCACAAAATCTGATTTTCTTATCCCTATATCTTTGCATTTCAATATCAGAGACCTTAGATATTTCAAACTATGAATTATTTTAGATCAGATAATAAAAGTTTGAAATATCAAAGGTTAACACCATCACGTTGCAAAGATATAGCGATTTGAAAATCAGAATTTGTGGTTAAAACTCAATTCCTTTGCTGGATTTTTTAAAATGAAATCCATTGAAAATATTCGTAATTTTGTCCGGATTTTAGATGGAAACTAGTGAGAGAAAAAAACCAGAGGAAAAAATCGAAAGTAAGAACCGTAAAAACGTATTTTCTGCTTAGAACATTAATAAGTTTTCTTTCTCAGAAACATTTGTAGTTATAACTAAACTGTTATCTAAGCTCAAATGATGAAATGTCACAGTTCATCTAAAAATTGATGATTTCCAAGAAGTATGAACGCAATTGACAGTATTAACACTTTTAAAAAACGAGAATATCTTCCACAATATTGATCAGATAGAGGTTTAAAGGTTCCCATTGTGACTCAGACATTGTCCATATTTTAATAAAAGGCCACTTACTATTAAAACGACAGTCCCTCTGTAAGAGATGTACAACGAATAAATGAGCAAAGTTAAAATATTTTTCAACTTAAAAGTAAATTTTGGTAATTTGTCGTTTACACAATTTAGAGAAAAGCAAATGGCTTTAAAAACTAAATGTTGATAACCAAACAGGGATTTAAGTTTAGGTTGAATAACAATAAAAGTATAAATATGGAAGAATAAGCGTGCCCCATGGATCCGATGAAGGAACCTCAAACCAATGTCAATGATCTTATTTTATGCTAAACACATGTTATATAAAAAAACCTGTTAGATTTCACACCAATTTCGATTTAATATCTATTTTTGAAGTTTTCTGACTTGAGGCAAGTTAGGGGGATAAAAACACAATACAAATGGAGTAAATAATTTAAACAATTTGTTTCCAAAGATTTAGTTGACATTAAGAACAATAGAGATGTGTCACACAATTAGTTTACATGAGATATTTTATAATATCTTTACTTATTGTATAACAATATCATATATCAGTTAACCAGCACTTAATAAAAATTAGACAATGAGACATTTGTATCAATCGAAGTATTTAAGAGGATCATAAAATGACCATAGAAGATGATTATGAAGAGGATCATGAAAAGGATTAGGAAGATGATCATAAAGAGGATCAGGAAGAGGATCAGGAAGAGGATCAGAAGAGGATCAGGAAGATGGTCATGAAGAGGATCAGGACGAGTATCAGGAAGAAGATTAGGAAGAGGATCAAAAAGAGGCTCAGGAAGCAGCACAGAAAGAGGATCAGGAAGAGGATCAGAGAGAATCAGGAAAAGGATCAGAAAGCGGATCAGGAAGAGGGTCATGAAGGGGATCAGGACGAGGATCAGGAAGAGGATCAGGAAGAGGAACAGGAAGAGGATCAGGAAGAGGATCAGGAAGAGGATCAGGAAGAGGATCAGGAAGAGTATCAGGAAGAAGATTAGGAAGAGGACCATAAAGAGGCTCAGGAAGCGGCTCAGAAAGAGGATCAGGAAGAGGATCAGGAAGAGGATCAGGAAGAGGATCAGGAAGAGGATCAGGAAGAGGATCAGGAAGAGGATCAGGAAGAGGATCAGGAAGAGTATCAGGAAGAGTATCAGGAAGAAGATTAGGAAGAGGACCATAAAGAGGCTCAGGAAGCGGCTCAGAAAGAGGATCAGGAAGATGATCAGAGAGAATCAGGAAGTGGCTCAGAAAGAGGATCAGAATCAGGAAAACAAAAAATCAGAATCAGAATTTAGGAGACTACAATAGCATGGAAAAGGAGGATGGAAAAGGAAGAAGAAAAAGAGGAAAAAGTAACATATGTTTTGAACGATATTGCACATTTGTGGATTTATGTATATCATATATCTCCTTCTTCTGTAATTTGTAGGGTTTCAAGCCTCAGGCCATTTCCCATAAAACCTATTGACAGTGCTTTGTAATTTGAAACTTTATCAGAACGTCCCTCCTTTCCCTTCAGGGCAGCTCCCTCCCCCCTATCTTCCCTGGAACCCTCCCCCCCCCACCCCTTCCTCGGGCTAGTTCTAGTTCAAAAGAACTGGGTTTTCAGCTTTTTAGTTTTGATTATATAAACAAAAGAATTGAGGTAGTATTTGCCACAAACTCTGATTTTCTAATTCAACTCAATATCGTGGACCTCACATATTTCAATTTATGAGTTGGAAATATGAAAGCTTTACACCATCAGGTGTTAACGATATATAGGGATTTGAAATTTGATAAAATTCCTTTAGTTCGTATTGACATTTTGTTGTGTTCTGCAGTACAAATCCACATTTATTGGACGAAATAGTTTTAAAAGTTTGCTGTAGCTGATCTCTTAGAATAAATCGATATAATTCTCTTTACACAAACATTTTTTTCTGTTTTTAAACTATTGATTGATTGACTAAATTTTCCTGGTTGGAGTTCGCATTGCTTGTCTGAGATCCTGGAGTTCAGCCAGGGATTCATCATGCTCTCCACCATCCTCACTGTAGTGTTCAAGGATAAAATCCTAAATAAAAACACAAAATAATATCAAATTCTTAAATTTGACTTTTTAATAAAAGACATCGTTGAGGAGGCAGGGAGACGTAGATTGAGGCACTGAGATGATTTTGATTTCGAGGTCATTCTGCAAATCAGGAGGTAAGTTCGCAGGGCTCATGGATGCTCTGCCCCACCTCCCTCGTACAATATGGACAACAAAAATATAGGTAAGTTTATCTGAGTGGATTAAATTAAACCACATTAATCTTCAGCTTTACCCGGCGGACAAGAGAACTGGTTGAACCAGCGGTAAAAAGATCAGCTACTTATCCCTATTCATTTAATCTAGTTATATTATATAGTTAGAACTTTGATCTGACTTCTGAGTAGGGTTGGGCGTCATTAAAACAGTATAACCACGCCCAGTCCTAGACCTGAGTAGTAAATCTATACCTTAAAAGGTTCCTGGAGTTCTATCTCTTTAGTTTCCTTGAGACCAAGAGGTATCATGGGAACCAGTAGTTGGGAACCAGCCTGCAAATAAAACAATTTTAATTGCAATTTTCTATTTAAACTATTTTGATCAAAAGCAGAATAATCATAATTATATAATTCATCGATAAGAAATTCAACAATTCCAGATTTTTTTTTATAAATTCAAATGTGTATTTTTAATTGCTTTCAATAAACTTAATTTTTATATATCTTAAAAAAGAGATGAGCAATGTATCTTGTGAACTTGTCTCTGAAGAGATGAGCAATGTATCTTGTAAACTTGTCTCTGAAGCAATGTATCTTGTAAACTTGTCTCTGAAGAGATGAGCAATGTATCTTGTAAAGTTGTCTCTGAAGTATTGACAATCTCCTTCATTTCAATCAACTCCTTACCTATCCAAAAACATAATTTGATGTGTGTTACCAATTATATTCATTATCGTTAACTAACTTAGGGCCAACCACTCAAAACAACCTTCCCTGGTTAGGCAGGCCCAAACTGCATAGTAAATTGTGATTGCTTGTTTGTAATATCTCATGCTTTGTAGTTGAATAAAAATATGATGATGATGTTGATCCCTTGTATTTAATCCTGATTGTATTTGAAGAATTGATCATACTTCATAAAGTTAACGAAGAAAATAAATATAATCGCTTCTTTGGTAGCAAAAGTTGGATGGCTGCCGAGTAAGCGACAAACAATCGCTTTTACTGATAAATAAATGTTTCTTGTTGAATATAAGTTTTTTTATTTCATTTTGTAATTTAGAGTGTGACTTAAAATTGGTCTGAGACTCTGTTGAAAATGAATCCCTAGGTAAGGAATTGGATAATGGTTAATTAAAGGATAATGTTGAAATCCTTCCTCAGGAATACTTTTGTCATCTGGACCTAACTCACAGATTATAATTATAAGATTTTCTTCAGAGGTAGAGGGGGGGTTGATTTGATGATATTTTTTTTAAAGCTACAGACTCGAAGGGGGGAAGGACACAATTGCCTTGGTTGGAAGGAGTTGGATCAAATAATTAAAATGTCCCCAAAACAGCTTTTGAGGAGCTGAAGGGGGGG
>NW_019396195.1:382244-414624 GCF_000591075.1 Eurytemora carolleeae
TAAATATTTGTGACCAAATTAAAGACAAACCCCCCTTCTGTATCTATATCCCTCCCCACACACACTTCCAAAATTATGGTTAACCTCACGTTACAATGAAGCCTTACCTAAAAGGTCTTTTTTATTGATTTTACAACTTAAATACCTTGTTAGTACCTGATATAGTTCAACTGAACTGTTTAGCTCAGCAAGCTGCTCCTTGAGTAGCTGCAGGTTTGAATTAACAAAACTGAGTTCTAGAGCTACAGTTTCTCTCATCTTCTTGTTTGTTGTTGCTCTAAAACAAATATATATTTAGAAAGTTTAATTGTCTTTGTCGACAGGTCCAAAATACACCTCGATTATTTCACAGTAATACAAAGTGTACTCTAAGCAATGTGCATGCAAGGGGTTGCGACCCTTCAAAGTTGACCCGGTCTAGCTCTCCGGATCTATCTATGTACTTTATAAAACACCAGGTTTGACAAATAATAGCCTATTACATAATGTGTAGAAGAATAGAGAAATATTATAAAACGTAAATATTCATTTTTTAACAACAGAAGCTTTGATAGATGTGTAACCATTATAACTCCAAGTCTATTGATTACATCATTAAGGACAAAACTGCTAGAGGCAAGGTCTATCTTTAAGCTATTCAAGCCGATTCATTGATTCAAGCCAAAACAACTCGATACATGTTAACCTTGCGTGTGGGATTTGTCTGGGTGGAAAGATTGATTTTAATAACATTTTTTAGGCAAGCATTAATCCTATACTTAATTTAAAGAGACCTTACATACAGGTCCGATTTACAAAGACACAGTTTTTTTAGTTTAACTAAGCGGAAATGAAAGAGATATCCCTGGCTAACCATCTAAAAACTGAAAATTTTCATTTGCTGTCTCTGTGAGAGTGACTTGCTTATTTATCCGACAAAGAAAAGGAAGGAAATGTTCAGAATATATTTCTTTTCTGAAAATAAAGCAATGATATCTATTCCAAGGTTACAAAAAATAAAGGGAGGTAGAAGGGGTGGATGGGGGAGGAGGGACCACCACCAACAATTGTCAGATTACTATCTGAACTTAGATAAAGCATAAGGTCTTGATTAAATATTTGTGGCAATTTTACACTTTTCTCATTTTGTTTCGTTTTAACTCAACCGATTGAACTCTTCATCTGATCAATAATGTAGAAGACATTGCTATTTTTTAGGCTATTCAAGTGTTTCCCTGCAATAAAAATTCAAAAGTTACTTTGTAAAGAAACCACAGTTTGAAAAGAATTATTAAAAAAAAATATAATCATACTTGATCAGACAACACTTTTATGGTACCATTGTGAATTTGGTAATTCCATTTTTGCATGGAGGGTCATTTGAAATTACAATTACAATCCCTTCAAGGTTTCAAATATTAAAGATTTACATTCAGGTTACAGAAAAAATAAGTTGGAGGCAACCTTAAATTATTTCCCTTATCGATAAACTTGAGTTTACTTCATTGTTTCCTTTAAAATAAACATTAAATAAATTTGAAAACAATGATGAATAAAAAAGTACTCTGGACAAAATTCAAGAATTTATACAAGAGGGGTAACAAAAAGTGTAAACTATCAAGTTGTACTTTAAACCTCTAGGATGTTGTATAAATATCTATATATATATATATGGTTCGGTTTATATATATATATATTTTATGTTGGTTCGGAGAAATTATTTGTTGAGCGCCTGTCCTTGACCCAGACCTGAAGGTATAGGACCAATCCTACACCTTATACTAAACTTGAACCCTACCCCAGGCTCCAGGCAGCAAACATACCTTTCATATTCTTTATATCATCCTTTACATTATCTATGCAGGGTTCCACCTTTGAGTTAAAATATAAACTTGGAAATAGCTAACTTTATATTTTTTGTGATGCTTGTTTAGGAAACGGTTGAACCGAATGCAGGGCATTATTTTAATTGACCCTCCAGTTACAAACTTTACAGTCTCAAAACTTTTGTTTAATCAAGAATGACTGAGATATCCATATTTTTAACTTTGAAAATTGTGGTTTCTCTTTTTAAGGTAACTTACCTCTCATCTGCTACGATTAAAGTCATTTTAGAATTAAAATTTGTCAAGCTAAAAATTTAAATATATCTTTCACATTAATGACCCGATTAAGGTTTATAGAGTACCGTTGTGAATCTAGTGATCCGATTAAGGTTTATAGAGTACCGTTGTGAATCGTGCACGCAGGGTCACTTAAAAATGACATTAAAGAAGGGTAAACGGACATTTTATTTTATACAATATAAAATAGAGAAGATGGAAATAAACTAGGGTTTCAAACAAAAGTGGATTTTACGAGCGCGCCATGTAAATTCCTCCCAATTTCGCGCAATTCCGCACAATTCCGCGCAATTCGAGAACAGTTGCTCGCAACGGAATTGCAATTGGAAACCCTAAAATAAACTCATCTATTTACCATCCATCAATCCAACCAATCTAACAAACCCACTCAAACGGAAAATTACGTGTACTTCACAAGAAAATGTAGTGCGCGTTTCAACTTTTTAAGCACACAATTATTACGTGTTTGGCACGGGATGCTCATGCTATATAGAGAAAATTGCGCCAATTATATACGATGATTTTAGGAATCTAACAATTCATCTTGTAGAAAAGAAAAGGGGAAAAGAGGCTATTCCTCCAAAGTAAGGGTGAAACTCTGGGGAACTTTTTTTGGGGTAAAAATGCTCAAACCCATTTTGCCAGATCTGAAATTTTTGTTAATACAATTTATGAAAACAATTGAGAATTACTTTTTATAATTTTCAAATTCATTAAGATTTTATCTTTTTTTGTGTAAATCAAATCGTTAATGTAAGCGAGAGAAAATGTAAAAGCAAAAACTGTTTTTGGAAGGATATTTGTCATTTTAGCAAATCATACAATTTTTGCTTATTAATTAATAAATGAGTTTTGTTTTTCAATTTTTTAGTTGACAAATCTTGCTTCTCATTTGCTACTGGAACATTTTTTGCTTGTGGAAAAATACAAGATTTTGATAGGAAAATCTAATTATTCTTATTAAAGTTAAATCTCAAACATACATATTTAAAAACATGTTAACATGCATGATTTTGCCGCTATTAGATCAAATTTAGATTATAATTAGCCTATCAAATAACCTATCCTCACATTGCTCTCTTCGATGAAATATAATATATAATATATATATTATATGCATGCTTTAATGCCCTTCAATTGAACCATGTTAAAAATAAACTATTTTATCTTCACATTTATTTCAACGTGTAAAGTTTTTGATGGTTAATCTTCATTACTGACTTTATGCATAAGCATGTCTTAGCATGTTTTCTATATTAGAGGGGGGGGGGTACAGGGTGTCCCAGTAAGCATGGGAATAAAGTGACGATCGTCTTTACTCAGAATTGTCGTTGTATTACCTAATTTCAATGGTCAAAATAAAGTTACGTTTGCTGGACAATATTTTAAGTTAACCCTATCACGATGGGGGGGGATGTTTTCCGCCCCCCCCCCCTATGGTTTTTCTTTATAACTTAAAAACAGCTTACATGCGAACGCTGAAACTTCTTCACTCTTCCAACTTCATAGTTGAGAACAAATGTTGCCGATTTTTTTGTTGATGCATAGGTTAGGGTAGAGGACGGTTAAAACGGCTGGTCGGTGTTTCAGAAAAATCAGTAATGGGTCATAACTTATATATATACTCTTTAAACTTATACATAGTCCCTTTAAACTTATAAATAGTCCCTTTAACACATATTTTGATTCCTTTTATCCCTTTGTGTTTTAATTTTTGTTTTACTGATTAACATCTGCACATCTGTTTTTTCAAAATAAACAATTCCCTAGTTTTCCTTTTCACTGTCCTCATACCTGCTCATCTGTTTCTCAAAATAAAAAATTATCTCTTTTTCCTTTTCATTAGCTTAATATCTGTTTCTCTGTTTCTTTATTTTTCTTTTTGACTGTCTTAATATCTGCTTTCAATTCCTAATACACCGGAAACACCAACAGGTGGAAAACGGGGACTATGGAGAGGGGAGGGGGGAGTATTAAGGAGGTGCGAAGGGGGGGGAATTTTGTATAGAGGGGGTGTGGGAGATGGGGGAGAATGTAATGGTATTGTTTCATAGAGGATATTGTGAGAGGGGGGGGGGGGTCGAGAAGAGGGAAGATCGACTAATTACCTCTTTTCTCCTTTTCCATAATCAACCCCTATCTTCCCTCCCACCATCTTCTGAATTATAGCAACCCATCCCACCCCCCTTCTGTATCTATATCCCTCCCCACACACACTTCCAAAATTATGGTTAACCTCACGTTACAATGAAGCCTTACCTAAAAGGTCTTTTTTATTGATTTTACAACTTAAATACCTTGTTAATCTTTTTGCCTTTTTATCTTTATAACTTATTATTTTATTTTTAATGAAGTGTTGTTTATTTGTTCGGTTTTATTGCGATATTAATTCTAAAAATTGTTATTTTCTCTTATTTTTAATCATTTCCTTTTAACTACGCAGATACAAATTTAAAACGCATTATCATACACCGACAGTTTTCTTTGAAATTAGTTCAATGAGAAAATAAAAAATAATATTTCCAGAATTTGATTAATAAACAGGAAGAGAAAACATGTTTTAATCTTAAAAATAATAAACATTAAATCGGAAAATAATGTTAATTTTTGAAATTTCACTTTTAAATAAATACAAACTTTGACAACTCCATCTAAATAAGGAATCAAATCTCGCCTCTAAAAATCTAAAAAGTGTGGGGGAAATGAAAATTATAGGAGACAACTCTCCATTTATAGACCATGGCGCAATCAATTCACAACGGTATCATTCAAAGTTTTTACAGATTGATTAAGAATATCCATAAGATATCCATGTTTTTCTCTTTGAAAATTGGTTAAACGACAGTGTTACAGTTACAACGACAGTGTCTTCAAAATAATAATAAATGAAATCCCCAACCGGTGGTTTTATTGGCTGGGATCCCAGGAATTATTCTTTACAAATCTTAACTTTCAAACCACGATTTGATAGGTATAGACAGAATGGACCGTACGCATACCGTACGACAGGATGCATGTACAGTACGAATCGTGCCAGTACAGATTAAACAACTTTTAATGTGGTGTGGGTTATTCAAAACTTGGTGTAACGTCACTCAAAAGAAGTAATTTACGTATTTAATTTGATCATTGTTTAAAATGCAAAGGAATTGAGTCTTTGCCACAAATTCAAATTTTCTAATCCCAATATCGTTGCAACCAGATAGTTACCGTAAACCTTGGATATTTCAAACTTAGATTATTTTATCTTACAGAATTTATAGCTTATTGTGTTGCATAGATATTGGAATTAAAAAATCCTTGTTTGTGGCAAAGAATCAAATCGTTTATTTCCTAAAACTTTGCAGAGTGAGATCTTTTCTGATTTAATTATCCCCATTGGATGGTCAAGTAATATAACATTCCCCCATAATCTTAGTAACCACACACTTTATTTATACTTTAATTTCTATATGCAAATTCATAAGGGATCAGAAAAGAAAAGTTAGAGTTTGTAATGCATGTAGATTCTAGATTGGAATTTTGATGGGCCTTAGTTGAAATTTCTCCTTTAGCATATGGTGTGCAGAGCAATGGTTTTCATTTTAGGTTTAGGTTTTCAGAATCGGGTTCACTTTAATTATACTTACGGGGAAATTACCTAACTTTAACATATGCTACAATAGATACAGGGGGGGGGGGGAGCACAAAATATAAATTTTCATGTTATTTCAACTATTTTTAGCATAAAAATTGCTTCATTGTATTTAAAACTAAAATAGAAAAATTTTGAGAAAAAATTCATAAAAGGAAAAAACAATTGGTAAAGAATTTAGAGCAATTTAAAAAAAAGAGATTACATTCACTATGTTAATTAAGTTTAAAATCATGACCCCCGAAAATATGTTTCTTATGAGCAATATCTGTTTTTTTATCATGACATTTTGTACTTTATACAATAATATCAATTTATTAATACAATAAGCAATGCAGTTTTACTATTCTGCAAAATAAAAATAATTAAAATTATAGTTTGTATATTGAGAAAAAGAAATTGAGTTAAATTTTCTAATACCTATATATTTGCAAACCTTTGTTATCTCAAACTTAGATTATTTGATCTAACATAATTCATAGTTTGACATATTTTTAAGGACTATATATGACATTGGGTTGCATAGATAATCGGATTAGAAAATCCGAGGTTATGGCAAATTCTTTTTACAGAAAATGAAGTGTTAAATTCCATCACGTATAGGCTTAACACACCCTTGTCATTACAAAAATAAAATTACGGCAAAAATACCCAATTCTGTTTGAAATTATGGAGAGAAGCCCATATTGAAGTTGACAATCCTTTTAAGTAAATTAATCTTTATATCTAGAATTTTAATATTTCATAATTCTGGTAATTCTGATAATTGGAAACAGATGTGAGTGATGACGCGTTAATAGCTGATCCTCACACGCAACACGCAACACGCAACACGCAACACGCAATACGCATTCATGTACAACTAATGCGTATGTTCAACAAATCATTTGACTTGAAAGGCAGTTTGTGGTAAACAAGCTTAGTCAGATTATATTGGGGAAGAACTATACAGTTTTCTAAAGCAATCATTGAAAGATTAATAATGAAAGCTTCTTTTATTTTATTGAATAATATTATTAAATATTTATTTATTCATTATTAAAGTTATTCAAGGTTTATCATGTTATATAGGTTCATACAGTGCTAACCACACACGGTAAGAATTAGGTTAAGTCTTTACTGAGTGATCGATCCTGTACATTGTATCTGTGATTGGTCCTGTACAATAAGGGTGATATATGTGACTTTTTTTTCTAGAAATCAGCTAACCGGCCACCAGAGGTTGCTGCGTTTTCACTTGATAAAGTGTTATAATAACATTTTTTTCTAAATTGCCACACAGTTGCTAATTGACGATTTAATATCGGAGAAATCAGAGTAAGGCTCCAAAAAAAATATTTCAGAAAATTGCATGTTATAAATCATTTTCTTGGATACTTTATGCTAAATTCAAATCTGGAAAGCGCTTTAAAAAAAATGAAAATTGAATGAGTTAGAGCTAGAAAACTCACCAAAATCCTTAAAAAGTTAAAAAAAACCAGATTTTTGGACCGTTATTTGGCTAAGCATGCTTAAATTATTTAAATTTTTTAAATCGCTTTTCAGATTTGAATTCAGCATAAAATTTCCAAGAAAATGACGCAAAACACAAAATTTCTCTATTTTTATTTTTGGGCCTTACGGTGATCTCTTCCGAAATTAGAGGGTCATTTCACAACTGTGAGAACGATTTCAATTTTTTTGCCATATTTTTTTAAGTGAAAACGCAGCAACCTCCGGTGGGCGGTTGGTTTAATTCCAATATTGTACGTAAAACGTGTCACTTACTTGAACAGATTCTCTGCCCCACTTCTCAGCATGAGTTCCTTGTTTATTTCCATATTTAACTTGGAACGCTTTGATTGCAACTTCCCTCGGCATGTTGCAGCCCGTGGGTCAGAACCCTGAAAACATGGAATATTAAAATATGTGGAGCCAAAGAAGTTGAGTATTCGCCACAAGCTCAAATTTTTAATCCCTATATTTTTACAACCTGGTGGTGTACACCTTTAAGGTCTACCACATTGGGTTGCAAAGATATAGAATAGAAAATCTGTACTATATGAAACCTTAAAAGGGATAAAAAAGAAATAAAATTTTTAAACATGAAATCTTTAATAACATAACATAAAAACATATTTTTAAAGAAAAATGAAGAGATAATTGTGGGTTTTCAATTTCATATCTAAATAATAACCAACCTTCCATGAACAATTGTTTTCTTCATCATAATTTAACATCCAAAGAGAAGTTAAATAAAATTGAAATCATACATTTAAAAACTTTGTGTTAAATTTTCAAGATGGTCTGAAAAAGGAATTATTTCATGACTTGAAGGATAAAGACAGAAAACTGATATAAAACGTTGTCATTAATATTAATTAATTAATTAATTAATTAATTAATTAATTAATTAATTAATTAATTAATTAATTAATTAATATGATAACATTTTATATTAATAATAATAAACAAAAGATTTCCCCAGTCGTATTTGTTTTATTGTAGTGAATATTGTATTCCAGGAAGGCAATATACGGCTAGTTTATCCAGAGGCCGAATTTTAACAATTTGAGCCGTGGCTGAAACGCGGCTCAAACATGGTTGGTTCCACTTAAAATTGTATTTAATGTTTGTTTCAAGATTTCAGCCGGCGCTCAATTGAAACCGGTTTTTGGCGGATTTAATACGCGGCTCAAATTATTAAATTCGGACTCTAAATAGTTCGATGATCTCAGAACATGCGCTCACGTCAGTTTCAACGTAATTTGAAAAGAACCGCTATTTAAAATGTCAAATATTATTGTTTTGTTTTTTTATTGTACTTGGCATTAGACCTTATTATTTTAATTTTCCTAAGTGTTCCTATCTGAAATATATAAAACCTATGCTAGCGCCAATCTTTAACCTTTAAAAGTTATAGTTTTTTAAATAAAATTTTTAAAGACAAATTTAAAATTGTAAACATCCAACTTTCTTTGGGATCAAGTGAGGTCCCAACAAAATTTGGGTACGATCGGATTAGGCGTTTTGAGGTACATTTACCGGTTAAAAACAAACTGACAAGCAAAGTATTTATAGACAATAATTGTTAATTGCGGATTCTCTCTAGGTAATGTAAAATTTTCATTTAACAAATTTTAGTCGAGCACTGGAGCCAAATTCAACCTTGTACAGTATTCTTCAAATTTTATTGAATGACATGTATTATGCATCAAAATTTGAAGACTTATGCTCCTAAGTTAAATTTGGGTCCGGTGCTCCAGCAAAATTTGACATTTCTCAGGAAAAGTTTTCAGAATTTTTGCCTTTTCATGACAGAAAAAGAAAAGCATATCTCAGATCCAAACAAGAATAAGTTTTGCTGCAACCAAGTAAATCATGTATCATCCACATTAGAAAAAATTATTGTTGCAACTTCCTGCCTAATTCTCAGTTGCAACTTCCCGAAATGATTTCGACGAAATGTAAACAACGTCCCGGGGTATAATCATTGCAGCATCTAGGAGAGGAAACAATTCTTGGTAAAAATTGCATCATCTTTACATTAAAGGTTCGCATCAGGTTCCGCAAACATATTATCTTAATTGAAGGTAAAGGTAGAGTGAGCATTTTAGATCCTAGATTAAAGTAGATTTGTAAATAGTTTTTAATAAATCGTAAACTTTCATTCTGGTAAATTAGTCAACATTTTCAAGCATTTCAAGTTCAGACTTTGAAGTCGATTTTTGTTGAATCATAAATATTTTCAAAAATTTAAGATATTGGACTTTTTCGTAGTTTTCGGTAGATTTGGCAATTTCCTTGGATATTTCAACATTGGAAATGTTCGATATTAACAGTCTAGGACTTTAATAATAGGAGGAGAATAGGACAAGAAGGACACGTAGTAGGACAAGAATATTTGCTATGACAGATTATCATAGGACAAGCAACAGACAGTTCAACGATGGGATTATAAAAAGGTTTTTAAAACGAAATCATTATCAGTAGAACGTGGACATTAATTAATCATTAATAAGCCTGTAGAAGAAATACAAAATATTGTGTTACGTAAAAACTTATTAAATGACAGATGCCATGTTTTAGATGCAGCAAAGTACATAAATAGAAATTAATAGGGGTGAAACTACTATATTTACATTTGCTTTATCCTTGCTATGTATTCAATTACAAGATCATTGAACTGTAATTATAAAGTTAACGGTCGGTTAGAAACACTATATCAGTGAGAACTAGAAAACGCTGGGAATAAAAGACGACTTTTAGACTCGAGATATAATATAGAATAGTCTAATATACAGGATACACAGCAATTGTGCAGTGCACACAAACCATTTCACTTTGAAATTGATTTTTAAGCTACTTGTAAATCTATTTGCTTTGTAACAATATCAATTACACTTTAAATATTGGTTAAATGTCGTCTTCCTATTCCATACTTTTCTGGTTCTTACTTTCAATATTAAATTATTACGATTTATTCAAACAAATGTTTTTAGTGCTCTTTCAGTTCTTTGTACTCCATTAAGTTTACGTGAAAGAATATTTTTTATATCTAAAATTGGAAAACATGAATTAAACCACAGAAAATTTATGAAAGGAAAAAAAGGTTCATTAAGTTTCTGGCTGAAGTACCCGGCGTTGTCCGTGAAATCTCTATCCCTTAAACTATTTTACACAGGCCATGGGGGACACATACCATTTTTCAATACACGTACCATTTTTCAATTGTGTTACAATTTGTTTAGATATTCCATTATACAATTTAAGTCTTAGGAATCATTTCTTCTTATATATTTCAACTGAAAGGGACTGTAAGCGTAATTTCAAGTGACCCTTCATGCAAAATTACAATTACCGATTCACAACGGTACCCTAGCTTTAAACCAGTATCTGATCAATAATGTGGAAGATATTGTAGTTTTTCTAGGTTTTCAAAATTATAATCATTGATATCTAAATCATACTTGATTAGATAAAGCTTTAAGAGTAACGTTGTGAATCGGACATTGCCATGTTTGCATAAATGGTCACTTGAAATTACGCTTACAGTTCCTTAAAAGAAAGTTTATATGTATTATATATATATTTCAGTTTTTAAACTTCACTTTTTATTAAAAAAGAAATATACTAAAAAATATTTTTTAATATAATTTTATATATTTGCATTGTAGAGAATTGCATAGTTACGACAGGTGAAGGTACATAAATTGTCAAACCTTCATTTTATTAATTCAAAACAAATTTGATGATCTTTTTACTATCTCCACTCCTATTGCAAAGCATAAAGGTTTTAAGGCAGGTAAGGCTCAAAGGTATATAGCAAAACAAACATTAACGCTTTATAATTTAGCTCCCCCCGCCACACTCCTTTCTCAACAAAACTAAAACTTTTTTTTCATTATTATTAAAAAGGTCATTGTCTGATGACAAAGGAATTGAGTTTTTGCCACAACCTCTTATTTTCTAATCCCTTTATCTTTGCAAATCAATGTCGGAGACCTTTGATATTTAATTCAAACTATGAATGTTTTAAGATCAAATAATGATAGTTTGAAAAGATTGGAAAATCAGAATTTGTGGCAAAAACTCAGTTTCTTTATTCTTTATATATTTGTTTATATTTGTAGCTGCAAGTAAAGATCAAAAGCCGCTTGTCTATTAGTGGCGTACCTCGAAGGGGGGGCAGCAGCCCTCTTGCCCCCCCCCTGGGAGTTCCAGGGGGGCCCTGCCCTGCCCTAAAATCCTGTGTACGCGCCTGTTGTTTAATTATTAAAATATCTTAATTTAAAGCTTAAAATTAAAACATCTGATTAATGGGGAAAATTTTATCCGGGGGATTTAATCGTTTAAAATATAAACTTAAGTATAGCAAAATAAATAGTAAACACGCATTAATAAAACTAGAGTGCACAAGTCAAATTGTGAAAGTAAATAGTTAGAAAGGGTTCTGGGCGTAAACAATGTCAAATCTCTAAAGTGAGTAGGGGGTGATAGGGGTTAAAGAATCAAAGATCCTTGTGTGGAAAGTATATGGTTGTAAATCATGTAGTTTTCACGAACTGTTGAATATTTATTCCAATTTTCATCATGATAAAAAATTCTTTATTCATGCAGGTTAAATTAAAACAAGGTAATCTGCATCATTTTTTGAGATATAGAAATATAAACCGGACTTCACAGTGTAACGTTTTAAAAATTAGTAAAATTATAAATATTATATTACAAAAAAAGAAGGGACAGCTAGGTATCATTAGAAGAGAACGAATAAGTAAGATCAATTATAAATAAAACGCAGTGGTTTACAAAAATATGTTTTTCGAATTTCTTCATTTTTAAACTTCCAATCAAACATGATTTTTAGCACAACAACCAATAAAAGAAACTTCGTACATATGTATAAAATTTAGGACTAATTTGTTATTCTTCCTCCATTTAAATCAGCTTTTATTGTTAATCTATGGATTTTTCCGCAAAATGGCAGATTTTTCTTGCAAACTGGCAGATTTCCCTTCAATTTGGCACATTTCCCTTCAGATTGACAGATTTCCCTTCAAATTGACAAATTTCCATTTAAACTAGCAGATTTCCCTTCAAACTGGCAGATTTCCCTTCAAATTGGCAGAATTCCCTTCAAACTGTCAGATTTCCTTTCAAATTTGCAGATTTCCCTTCAAATTGGCAGATTTCCCTTCAAACTGGCAGATTTTTCCTTTAACCTGTGAGATTTTCCCTTCAAACTGGCAGATTTTCCCTTCAAACTGACAGATTTCCCTTCAAACTGGCAGATTTTTCCTGTAACCTGTGAGATTTTCCCTTCAAACTGGCAGATTTCCCTTCAAACTGACAGATTTCCCTTCAAACTGGCAGATTTTCCCTTCAAACTGACAGGTTTCCCTTCAAACTGGCAGATTTCCCTTCAAATTGGCAGAATTCCCTTCAAACTGTCAGATTTCCTTTCAAATTTGCAGATTTCCCTTCAAATTGGCAGATAGATCTTCAAACTGTATCAAACCACTGAAAAGTTCAAGTATTACAACATTGATTTATTAGTATGCACTCTAGTATCAGTATTATACCAATATGTACTCTAGTATCAGTATTATACCAATATATACTCCAGTATTCAGTAAAATACTAGTATATACTCCACAGTATCCAGTAAAATACTAGTATATACTCCACAGTATCCAGTAAAATACTAGTATAAGCTCTAGTATTCACTAAAAAACTAGTAAATACTCCAGTATCCAGTGAAATACTAGTATATACTTCAGTATCCAGTATAACACTGGTATAAGCTTCAGTATCAGCATATTACTAGTACACACTCCAGTATAATACTAGTAAATACTCCAGTAGACATTGTAATACTAATATATGCTCCAGTATCCAGTATAATACCAGTAAATACTCCAGTATCCATTGTAATACTAATATATGCTCCAATGTCCAGTATAATACAAGTATATGCTCCAGTATCCAGTATTATACTAGTATATTTAAAATTCGGTGATGGTGACGGACCAAACCTCTATAGAGAAAAAAAAGTAGATGTTAGTTCCACATTTTATTGAAAATATATTTCGGTTTAGGTTGACCTTCGACTCCAGTATCGAACACTAAACGAGAATATATAATTCAACCAAGGATAAAACCGCAAACTCTTGATTAATCTGAACTAATTGCATGAATTGGAAGGCAGGATGGGAATGCAAACTATCAAATTCACATCAAATCTCAAAACAAAGAAAGAATTTAATTCCAGAGATTTGAAAGATGTTTCTTTTATTCTTGTGAAAAAATGTACAGTTATTTTACGAATTATGTCGAATGAAAACAAAATAAAGTTCAGTCAAGCTTACCCGTCTTATCTTCTGTAAAGTCGTGCTCATTGTTCTTATAGTTTTCAACCAACATCAATCAATCAACAAACATTATTATCACTGAAGGTTATATTCTAGATAAACCTCTAGTTCAGCAGGTGTTAGGACGAAGATTAATAATCTTATCTCCAGGTAGGGTATAGAAGTAGGGATTAAGCCGGAGAATAAACACTGCAGAGCTGAGAAACTAAAGAGAATTTGCGGTAATAAAGATCATTTTACAGAGGTAAACGCCGTTCACTGGATCACGCCAATATATATATATATATATAATATAATCTGTTCACTGGCGTATTGATTAAGAGGAGGGTTTTACCATCTGCTAAACCTATCTTTGGTCTTTCACACTTTCACTTTCAAGGTTAAACAACGGCACCCGCACAGAGTTCTTAAAAGATATCTTTTTAATTTGACTTAAAGTGAGGCATAAAGATAATCTCGTGGTGGTTTAAATGTATGGTTTGATTTAGCCCCTGGATAGGAGGTTAGCTATGTATGAGAGAATCTCATCTACTGAGTGGGTTCAGAACTTCAGGAGGGGACGGACAGACGCAGATACGAACGTAACACCGGCGCCGGAACAAGCCGGACACATACCTTGGATCAGGACCCATTAGTCAGGGGCCCCAGAAATTTATTCAGGGGTCATTCACAGTTTTAATTACTTCAGATCATTTATTTAGGTGCCAATAGTTCAAAAGTTTAATTGCCCCGGATCCATTATTCAGGGGACCCTAATCCATTATTCAGGGGACCCTAATCCATTATTCAGGGGACCCTAATCCATTATTCAGGGGACCCTAATACATTATTCAGGGGACCCTAATACATTATTCTGGGTCCCCTTATCCATTATTCAGGAGTCCCTAATCCATTATTCAGGGAACCCTAATCCAATATTCAGGGGACCCTAATCCAATATTCAGGGGCCCCTTATTCATTATTCAGGGGACCCTAATCCATTATTCAGGGGACCCTAATCCATTATTCAGGAACAAAAACAAAAGACAAATGAAAAATAAAGTGGTTTAAACTGTGAAAAATAAAAAATAAAATGTTAGAATGACAGAATTCCCATCTTGAAAAACTAAAATCCAATAAAGTTTCAAAAATTTAACTTCATTTTATAGATTAAAATAAAATTGACAATTTGTTCAGAATCATTATCAAATAAACTTTCACCGAATGCGTGCCTCAAACTGTAGCAAATATCATAGAAATTCCCATATTTGTTAACCTGAGCATACCTAGATATTTTAAACATGAGCTAAGTAATATGATTATAACATGCATTGTAATTAACTGCGATTATATCTATCCATGTTAATCCTTTCAATATGTACATTCAACTTAAATTATGCTGTAAACATGTGCGGAGATAGCTTAACTACGCTATATCTATCCTCGCTAATCTTATAAATATATAAATACGTAAATACGTAAAACTTTATCTTTAGAGCCTGGATTAATAGCTTGGTTTGATAGCTACAGAGATCAAGCCCAGTGTTAGTGGCGTTGATAATTAGCAGAATTGTAACTGTGTTAATTGCGTCCTGGTTGACTTTGATAGCGGACAGGTTGGACCTGGATAAATAAGTTTCAAGAACTTGTTATGGAGTAGGTGTTTACTACAAAATCAATAAAGTTTAGGTCTAAATGTATATATATAATAAGTCTGATAAAGAGATATATATATATACATATATATACATATATATATGAGGATGTTTATCTATATTTTTTGATTGAATAATAAATTGATTATAGATATATATTCGTTGTTTTGAGAAAAAAAGAAAAAAAAACTAAAACTTCGAAAAGTATAATTTTCCCGAGATATTTTTTAGAAAATTATATAAAGATTGAGAATACAGACTGCAAAGGATTGCATTCAGTGAAGGAAAAGGGAATTAAGTTTTTGACACAAACTCAGATTTTTTAAGCTGTATATTTTTGCAACTTCATGTTGAAGATCTAAGTCATTTCAAACTTTAAATTCTTTCTGTTGGATCATATAATATCAGTTTGAAATATAAAAGCTTTCCATTATTAGGCTACAAAGATGAGGGACTTGAACATCTGAGTTTGTGGCAAACACTCATATCCTTTGGAATAAAACAAAAATACCTATTTGGGATTATAGTACAATTCTTTTAGGGATGGGAGTGAAATATCAAAATTCAAAGAGGATTAAAAAACAAGATTGATCAGAATCTAATCTAAGTGTCAAATATAACAAGGAAAACAGAAAATAAAGAACACATAAAATTAATATTATTCAACTGTAACTTTTATCTAAAAAATAAAACTATTATTAATAACTTTTTCGGACACAAAAACAGAGTTGACAATTGTGACGTCAGAATACAGCTGTACTAGAATCTATTTGATCAGGATTGCAATTCAAATCATAAAGAGAATTGCAATACATATCTGTTGCAGTTTACTATACAAATTTGTTAAGGATTTTAATACAAATCCTGTGGTTTTATTTAGAAAATTCTCAAGATTACTTACTCAAAAAAACAATTAAAAATCAAAAAAATCATCCCTTATTTTTGACCAAAGAATACTAACCCAAGGAAAAGGGGAGTTGTTTCAATAATGTTATTTAATCAAAGCAAGAAAAAATGGCTGTTACATAATGTCAACGTCATTGATTTATATCTAAAACCCAAAAACTGGTTTGCTTGATTGTACTTTGTGCAACGTTTATCTAAAGTCTAATAATTCATTTTGTTGGTAAAAAAAGGTTTGTCGGGGTAAGTAGATTTTTTTGGCTGGGGGAGGGTAAAATGTATTAAAATGTATTTCTTTCTGATTTCCCCCCATAAAATTAAAGATTTTAAATATTCTTTATGAAAACAAATGAGTTTTGAAGAATGTATTTGTGTAAAAGATGTATGTAACTTTGATTTTCTGAGAACCAATGACACATTTATTAAGTGTTATAAAAACTGATGGAAAGCATGTTTATTTGACTAACAAAAGATGATTATATTAGATTCATTAAACTTTGCATCAATTTATCTTCTGATGTCAAAGTCATTAAATAATTTGTTGGGCCTTGATGATTAATTAAAAAATATATAACTCCTAAGCCTTCCAAAGTTTGGCCTACTTGTCTTGTACAGGGTCAACCACAAAGCATTAACCTAAAAATTCTGTAAAATCGTCTTTAAAGTCTCCTACTTTGTGGGCAACACTGTTTCTCCATTTCCATTCAAAATTAAAATTTTGAAAAACTTTGTGCTTGATCATAGAATTAAATTAAATAGGAGGCAATTTATCCATCTTCTTTATTTTTTCATGACAAGTCTGCAAAATATTCTAAACTTCTGTTTTTACTTGATTCCATGTTTATTGGAACTCCCTGTATTATATGTATGAATATAATACATGATAAGAAGTGTTTACCAGTCTACTACAATTGGGCCAATGTTTTATTATTTACACAACAGAGCGTCAGGTCTTTAGCAGATATTGCAGAGTGACTCAGCTTGAAGAGTGATAATTTGGGGATAATTGGCAGAGAAATATACGAAGAAGGGGAGAAATTGGGGGGGGGAAATGTTAAAGAAGCAGAAGGATGACAACAAAGAAAGGGATGGACAGATATGGTTGATATTAAAGTCATGCTGACTTTCACTATGTATGATCCTTTTAGGGAAAGTTCACCATTCTAATGAATGTTTGAATGATAATATTCTTGTGATATCAAAATAAAGAATTCAATCATTGTACACCAAATACAAATTAAGAACGCTTCCTTTTTAAAACGTATAATTTTCGAATTAATTTAGATTATATTTCTTGGCATTGAATATACTTGTTAGTTGATCCTACGGGTTTCACCACCCTTTCCTAGCAACAATTTTACCTTTCAAACGCTTATTTTCAAGTTGCCCTTTTTCGGTTTAAATTAGTACATTTTTCCAAACAACATTTTCATTTTCAGCCGTCCATGATATGTCAAATATGCTAATCCCTTTATCTTTGCAAAATTATTGTGCAAACGTTTGATAGTTCAAACTTAGATTATTTGATCGAACATAATTTATAGTCTAAAATATCTAAAGTCTACAAAATTGGGTTGAAAAGATATTGGATTATAAAATCAGAGTTTGTGACAAAGACTCAATTTCTTTGGGTCCGATCGAAAGCCAGACAGACATATATATATATATGAGACCGAATTTAAAGAATTTGAGCCGCAGTTTAAATTTGAGACGCGGCTCAAATGTGGTTGGTTTCACTTAAAACTGTATTTAATGTTTCAAGATTTAAGCCGGCTCTTAATTGAAACCGGTTTTGGCGGATTTTGGCGGCATAAATTCATCAAATTCGGGCTTAGATTTCCTAAAATGAGTGTATCATGAAGTAACTGTTAGTTGAAGAAAACTAAAGTTTACAACCGTGTTTCCAAAACAGTCCCAAATCATCTTGTATTATGCTAATCAGACACAAACATCTAGGCCGAGAACAGGAGGCCTATACAGGGGTGTATATGTTCATCCAAACCTCCCCTCTTTGAAAAAACGTTATTTTTTCCAAGAAGTTAGATACGTTTGCGCGGAGCGGAACATGTTTTTGGTGGGTCGGGGATTTTCTCGTTTAATTGACGAAAAGGAAAATAAATGATGTTTAGTGAAACATTAAAAAATGTAAATTTCTGTAATTCTTAAAATCATAATACACCCCTGGGCCTACATAAACTCTTCTTGGAATAAAATCTTAACTAGAAGTATTGAAGTGTATCCCGGCTATCCAAGGAAGAATTTTGAAAGATTTCGGACAAAGAGAAGCGAACCTGAATTGGCAAGTAGACTTTCTTAGTATTAAACTTTCTGACAGAAAATTTCTTATTTTTGCCTAAAACCCTGATATTTAACGCTATATAAAAAAATATGAGAAAATAATATCAGAAGAAAATGGAGAATGGGTTTTAAGAAAGTATATATTAAAATGCAAAACAGTGAAATATAACTTCGTAATTTATAAATTGCTCTTTAATTTCTTTATTTTCAAACTACTGTATCTCTGCACTCTGCACATGTTCTGTAGGACTCTAGGCGGCTTCTTCTTTTATTTTCTATGGTTTCTCAATATTATGTCATATCACGTTTTAAATTAATTATGCTTTTCATTTCTGGGCTTTCTTTTTTCTTTGAATATGGCTAATCATGTTTCAATCGTTAACGATAAACGTGATCGAATGAAAGGCCCTTTAAGTTAGAGTTCGATTTTAACTCGTAATCTAGTTTTTAACCTTTAGTGGGCATAAAATTAACGGACTTGACAGGTTTTAATATTTTAAGTGTGTCCGTTTGTTTAGTAATGACGCTTTTTTTCCTTTTTTTTCTGTTATGTTAACTGAATTAAAAAAAAGGAACTTTGCCTAGCCCTACAGATATATATATATAGTAACTCCGTTATTTTGATTGTATATTTTTCTCTGTTAATTAGATTACGAGAAATTGAGAATTAATTTACAATATTGAAATAAGGTTGAAATCTAATGCGTTTTTAAAAATTTATAGAAGATGACTGTAAAAGGGAATTGTACAGAAACGAGAAGGTAAAATTATGAAAACCAGTGTCCGAATTTAATGAATTTAAGCCACGTCTTAAATCCCCAAAAACCGGTTTCAATTGACCGCCGGCTTAAATCTTGAAATATTTAAAACAAATTTAAGTGGAACCAACCATATTTAAGCCGCGGCTTAAATTTAAACCGCAGCTTAAATTCTTTAAATTCGGTCTCTGGCCTCCCAGATTAATTTTCCTTCACGAGGATTGTTCTTTTTTGGTTATATTTATCTTCGTGCAATAAATATTTGATTTGATTTGATTTGATGCTTATCGAATGATTTATTTTCTCTTTTTAGTCAATGTTATTTCAACCAACCCATCATTGTAAAGCACAAACGTGAGTTTTACTTAATTGTAACCTCTTCATCTTCTCTTCAAGTGAATACAAATTAATGAAAAACTGTAAAATGAAAAAAGTTTCTTGATTTTAAGTTACTTAGTAAATGGATGGTCCACAGAAGATGGAATCTTTTCAAATAAGAAAAAGAAATTAAACTTCATTTTCGTGAAAAATTTATTTTGAAATATGAATACATCGTTAAACAAAGTTTAACAGTTGGGAAAAGAGAATAAAGTTTCAAGGTCACATGTATTTACAGGGTGATACAGAATATATTGTTTACAGGGTGATACAGAATATATTGTTTACAGGGTGATACAAAATATATTTACAGGGTGATACAGAATATATTTACAGGGTGATACAGAATATATTGTTTACAGGGAGATACAGAATATATTGTTTAAAGGGTGATACAACATATATTTACAGGGTGATACAGAATATATTGTTTACAGGGAGATACAGAATATATTGTTTACAGTGTGATACAGAACATATTGTTTGCAGTGTGATACAGAATATATTGTTTACAGGGTGATACAAAATATATTGCTTACAGGGTGATACAGAACATATTGTTTACAGTGTGATACAGAACATATTGTTTACAGTGTGATACAGAACATATTGTTTGCAGTGTCATACAGAATATATTGTTTACAGGGTGATACAAAATATATTGCTTACAGGGTGATACAGAACATATTGTTTACAGGGTGATACAGAATATATTGTTTTCAGGGTGATACAGAGTACATTGTGTAAAGGGTGATAGAGAGTATATTGTTTACAGGTTGATACAGAATATATTTACAGTGTAATATAGAAATATTTACAGGGAGATACAGAAAATATTTAAAGGGAGATACAGAATATATTTACAGTGTGATACAGAAATATTTACAGGGAGATACAGAAAATATTTACATTGTAATACAGACTATATAATTTACTGGGTGATACAGAATATATAAACGGGGTGATAAAGAATATATTTAGAGGGGGAAACAGAATATAGTTACAGGGGGATACAGTATATATATTTACAGCGTAATACTGATTATATGTTGTAATGGGTGATACAGAATATATATTATGTACAGGGTGATACAGAATATATTATGTCCAGGGTGATACAGAATATATTATGTATAAGGTGATACAAAATATATGTACAGGGTGATGCAAAATTTGTTATGAACAGAGTGATACAGAATATATTATGCATTGGGTGATACCGCCTATATTATGTACAGGGTGATGCAGAATATATTATGTAAAGGGTGATACCACCTATATTATGTACAGGGTGATACAGAATATATTATGTAAAGGGTGATACCGCCTATATTATGTACAGGGTGATACAGAATATATTATGTAAAGGGTGATACCGGCCTATATTATGTACAGGGTGATGCAGAATATATTATGTAAAGGGTGATACCGCATATATTATGTACAGGGTGATACAGAATATATTATGTAAAGGGTGATACCGCCTATATTATGTACAGGCTGATACAGAATAATTATGTACAGGGTGATACAGAATATACCATTTACAGGGTGAAACAGAATATACCATTTACAGGGTGAAACAGAATGTATTCTATTTTCGTTTACAAGATGATACAGCATTTTTCACATATCATTTACAGGGCGATACAGAGTATATTTATTTCGTATATTTACAGGGTGATAAGAATATATATATAACTTTAAACCTGAGCAACACTCCCTTTAAACTTTAGCATCCCTCCCTTTAAACCTGAGCAAACATACCCTTTAAACCTAATTTGACAATCCCCTTAAACCTCAGCATACCTCCCATTAAACCTTACCATCCCTCCTTTTAAACTTGAGGAAACATTCCCTTTAAACCAGAGCAAAATTCCCTTTAAACCTGAGCAACACTCCATTTAAACCTGAGTAAACACTCCCTTTAAACCTGAGCAATACTCCCTTTAAACCTTAGCATCCCACCTTTTAAACTTGAGCAAACATTCCCAATAAACCTGATCAAACACTATTTTAAACTTTAGCAAACATTCCCTTTAAACTAGATCAAACATTCCTTTTAAACCTGAGCATTCCTCCCTTTAAACCTGGGCAAGCATTCCCATTAAACCTGAGCAATACTTACTTTAAACTTGATCAAACACTCTCTTTAAACCTGATCAAACTCTCTCTTTAAACCTGATCAAACACTCTCTTTAAACCTGATCAAACACTCTCTTTAAACCTGATCAAACACTCTCTTTAAACCTGGGAAAACCTTCCCTGTAAACCTGAGCAAACATTTCCTTTAAACCTGATCAAACATTCCGTTTTAAATTGAGCCAACACTCTCTATAAAACCAAGCAATCATTCCTTTTAAACTTAAGCAGACACTTTCTTTAAACCGAGTAATTCATCGTTTACACCTCAACAACACTCCATTAAAACCTGAGCAAAAACTCCCTTTAAAGCAGGGCAAACACTCCCCTTAAACCTGGGCAAACAGTCATTGTAAACCTCGGTAAAAACTCTCTTTAAACCTGGGCAAACAGTCATTGTAAACCTCAGTAAAAACTCTCTTTAAACATGGGCAAACAGTCATTGTAAACCTCAGTAAAAACTCTCTTTAAACATGGGCAAACGCTCCCTGTAAACCTGAGGTAACTCTTCCTTTGAGCGTAAACAAATATTTTGGATTGTACATATAATAGTGCATTTGGATATTAAAGATTGTTTTTATTCCAAACATTAATATGTTTAATAATATTTAAATAACTAGGCTTTCAGGGCGCTTCGCGCAGATCTTCTGTTTTAACTTTTAATAGTTGCTCAATCTTTCAGCATTTTATCAATTCGATCAAACAAAAATGAAATTTGTTTTGGATTTGCAATTTTTTGTGCATTTTTAAAATTTAACGATTATAAGAAATGTTTTGAGACAACTTTTTGCAACTGTGTGCATCCGTAAACCTCCCATGGGGTCATGTGAGGTTCCACACATGACAAACGGAAAAAACAAACAGACAGACACCCAAACAAGCAAAGTATATATATATAGTTTAAAGGATTAGAAGAAGAAACCAAATTTTTCTTGAGAAAATATAAAAATAATTTTTTTACTCACCAAAATATTCCGTTCTCTAAATTTATGGGGACTTTCTTCTCTTATTAAAGGGTTTGGATTACTAAAAAGTAAATATTTTGAAATTCTAAACAATTTTTTTTTATTAATGTCAGTTCGTCGTAAATATTAATTGAAATAGAGTAACCTTTTACTTGGTTGGTGATTGGTCGCCATATTGTGAAAAATACCGAGGTGGCATTTTGATTTAAAGAAGCTTCATATAAAAAATTCAGTAAAGCTTTAAATTTATGCATATAAACTCGTTTAGGTAATTAGAAAATCAAATCAAATCAGATTGTTCTTTTTAGGCTTTGGGGTAAACATGAAAAATGGAACTTTATCTTATGATTGCCCATTATAAAATCCGTTCGTGAAAGGTTTGATAAGCTAGCCACAAAGTAATTTTTCGATGATTTCCATCAGATAACGGCCCCATAATTTTACCATTTCATGAAATGTTTCTGATTTTCAATAATGTTCTCATTCTTGCTAATTCTTAATATTTACACAATGTATGGAGTATAGACCCCGAAAAGAAAATTCGAGAGTTTTAAACAATAATATTCGCTTACATTTCCAGTACTGAGGGAAGTAATCCTAATGGTGTAAACAGAGACATTTTGATAAAAGAGAAACCATGGTTTTAAATATTAAAGGTCTACGACATCAGGTTGCAACAATATAGATTTAAAGGCCTGTTCAAGGATCACTTTTAATATTTTAATAAAATACAAATAATTTTTGTATTACACCTTGATAGATATTAATATATATTATTTGTGATAACGTCCAATTTACAAACAAATATCAGTAAAAAATCTTTCAAGTTCTCAATATAGAACTAAAATATGAAAAACATCTAATTGTCAAAATATGGTATTTTCCTCATGCGCAATAAGATGAATATGTAAACTGAAATGGAACTGAGTTTTTTGCCACAAATTCTGATTTTCAAATCGCTATATCTTTTCAACCTGATAGTGTTAACCTTAGATATTTCAAACTATCATTATTTGATCTAAAAAACATTCATAGTTTGAAATATCTAAGGTATATAAAGATCATATAGAGATAACAAAATCAGAGTTTGTGACAAAAACTCAATTCCTTTGTCAGGAAAAATGCAAAACAAAATAAAAATAGTTTTTCAAATATTTTCCTGAGGGACCACTTCAGCATTCTATATATTTTCCTCTTTAAGAAATTTTCTATTTCTTGAGAAAATGTTATTTTTATTCTTTCACAAAAAAAATCAATTAAGTCTACCATCAGCTTTTTGAAAAAAGCGGAGTTAGTGGTATTAAAACCCTTCTTTTTAACATTTTAACCTAGTAACTTCTGTATCACTTCACAGTCGTGTTTATTATACATCGTTGTTGATTGAAAACTAAGTATTTAGGTATTATTAGGCCTGAATCTGGCTCTAACTGCCTGACTGCCTGAACAAGTGTTACTGGACCAGGCCTACTGTATATATATATATACATAGATATACCTTGATATTGCCTATGTAAAGTAAAACAAGGAAAAAATATCCAGACATTACGTAATATCTAAAAAACAGTGTAAACTAGAAATAATAAGTTTTAAAACCACCAAGATTAAAGATGTTTAGAAACCTCCCTTGAATTAGCATATTGTTATTGTTCACATAATACAGAAGTTACGTGAATCAAATTAATCTACGTGTTTGTACCCAGTCAAATTATATGCAACATGTAGAAACGACTTCTGCTCTGATTTACATTAACTCTAAGTACTATAGTTCTTTATATTTTTGAAACCTGATGGTGTAAACCAGGGCTTAAGATCCATTTCATTTGATGCGGATCAGGTTCCAGGTAATTTCTTTAAGTTTTACTAATTTGTGGAAACAAAGAGAAGCTGTCAATTTAAAAGCTTCTCTTTAATTACTTGAGATTTCTTGTAATTCGTTAAAAGCTTGCTAACAATTAAAACTGTAATATAGCTTAAGTTAAGGAAAGTGCAATTAAAAGATCGCTTACCACCGTATCTTAATACAAATTTTTTAACTATGCGTCATCGACATAAAAACACTTGTAAACTGAAGATAATAATAAACTATATTCATTCGAATTCAAATTTGGAATTTAAGAAAGCACGAAGTATTAAAAAAAATAAAGACGGCTATCTTAAAAATACGAAAAAGTGAATATTAAAAGCATATTTATAGACCGGATTCAATATTGAAATAATTGTAAAAAGGTACAAAATGGAAAGTGTAGACAAGGAAAGGAGGTTAGGGAGGAGGAGATCGGGATTGAAGACAAGAAAAAAAGGTTAGAGAGGGGGAGATCGAGATTGGAGACAAGGAAAAAAGGTTAGAGAGGAGGAGATCGGGATTGGAGACAAGGAAAAAAGGTTAGAGTGGAGGAGATCGGGATTGGAGAAAAGGAAAAAAGGTTAGGGAGGGGGAGATCGGGATTGGTGACAAGGAAAAAAGGTTAGAGAGAAGGAGATCGGGATTAGAGAAAAGGAAAAAAGGTTAGAGAGGAGGAGGTCGGGATTGGAGACAAGGTAAAAAGGTTAGAGTGGAGGAGATCGGGATTGGAGACAAGGAAAAAAGGTTTGGGAGGGGAGATCGGGATTGGTGACAAGGAAAAAAGGTTAGAGAGAAGGAGATCGGGATTAGAGACAAGGAAAAAAGGTTAGAGAGGAGGAGATCGGGATTGGACAAGGAAAAAAGGTTAGAGAGGGGGAGATCGGGATTGGACAAGGAAAAAAGGTTAGAGAGAAGGAGATCGGGATTGCAGACAAGGAAAAAAGGTTAGAGAGGAGGAGATCGGGATTGCAGACAAGGAAAAAAGGCTAGAGAGAAGGAGATCGGGATTGCAGAAAGGAAAAAAGGTTAGAGAGGAGGAGATCGGGATTGGAGACAAGGAAAAAAGGTTAGAGAGGTGGAGATAGGGATGGGACAAGGAAAAAAGGTTAGAGAGGGGGAGATCGGGATTGCAGACAAGGAAAAAAGGTCAGAGAGGAGGAGATAGGGATTGGACAAGGAAAAAAGGTTAGAGAGGGGGAGATCGGGATTGGACAAGGAAAAAAGGTTAGAGAGAGGGAGATCGGGATTGGAAAGATGGGATGGTGGAGAATAGAATGCAAGGGGGGGGGGATCAAGGAAAAGGTAGAGGGGATGGTATACAGTATCAGAGAGGAATGAAAAGTTTGTCCAGGAAAATGCAAAATTAATAAATGGCACGATCAGCACCATATACGGAGTATGTATTGGATTTTTAGTATTTGATGCGACTGCTATAATTAGCGTAAAACTTCAAGGACCTATTTATGAACCAACAGGAAAAACAGATGCAATACTGAATTGTGTGTGTGTGTGGGTGGAGGGGGTGTAAACAATAGTATCGTACTTACCACTATTCTCTTCCTGAACTCCTCAGGTTTAGGGAATACAGCCCACTTGAGCATTCTCACTTTTCACTTTTCAGCATAATTCTGGCACTTAATCAATCCATATTATCACTTTAAATCTACATTCTATGAACTTTATGCACCTGAGTTTATTACTTATCACTTCTTACTTCAGCTAAACGGCGCATTTCTTTTACAAGGAATTGTTCTCCACGAATAAGACGACATTCTTGTTCATCGTAAACATAGAATTCACTATCAATAATATCTATAGAGAATGTCTACTTATTTCCATCTTTACACTCTTCTTTGTTAAGCTGGCTAATGCAATCGGAAATCTAAAAATAAAAAGATGATTAATATAAAAAATAATTTTACAAGTTTTATCTATTTAGTAACGTGATTAAAAGCTATTTAATTTGTAAAATTCCAATTTGTAAATTAAGAGTAGAGATATGATAAGGATGAAACGTGATAACCTTTTTTAGATTAATTCAGATGTTAGTATCTCCTTTTTTTAGGGGTGGGGGGCGTACTGGTAAAGCTAATTCTTCAATTACAAATTAGGATTGCATAACTCAGACAAGAAGACGACATTTAACAAAATCTTTTTATTGTTTAACAAATTCCTGTGTTTTACTTTGGTAACCAATTTTATGATACGAATTCATAAATCGATATTTTATAAATTGATGACTGCCTTGACAAAGATATTATTAAAACTACAGTGATAACCAGATAACTATGGAATAGGAAGACGACATACACACACATCTACACAGTTTGTTTTTAATCTTTGTGAAAAAACAATCTCAAGAACTGACGAGGGTCAACCAAGACCGAAATATATTTTCAATAAATGTGGAACTAACATCTACTTTTTTACTCTACAGAGGTTTGGTCCATCACCATCATCGAATTTTAAATTATAGCAATATAGTGTATGTGATGGTGTTACAAAGCAAATGGTTTTACCAGACACTTATTTTGTGAAATTGGTCTTTTTAAACTGCACAATTATTGTGTTTCGTCGTCATAGAATTTTTAAAAATAAAACTAGATTCTAAAAGTCGTCTTACTATTCCAGAATTTTCTGGTTATTACTGTAATTCCCCATTTTTTACCCACATCAATATCTTCACATAATCAAATACTTCAAACTCTGTACAATGAAAACCTATCTTTATAAGTGTATGGAATAGAAAGGCGACATTTTTATGTGAGTTTAATGTTACTAGGCTTTTAAGGCGCCTCGCGCCCATCTTCTATTTCAATTGTGAACATGTTCTCTTTGTGTACGTTCAAAAAATTTCGTGGATTTTAGAAATTTTCAAAAATTTAATAAAAATCGAATTTTGATGGAGGTTAATTTTTAAATTTTGTTCATTTATAAACCTTCCCTTGGGCCAGGTGAGGGTCCACACAAAATTTGGGCCTGATTGGTTCAGCCGTTTTGACGTTTATTGGATACAAACAAACAAACAGACAGACAAGCTAAATTTATATATAGATTATCAGACAAATCATAACTGAAATCCAACAGTCGTATTCCTTTTATGAGAATTTTGTTGTGGGTAACTCTGCATCTGACTTAATAATATAATATGATATACTGCAGTTACAGAATTTATGAGTACTTTGTTCAGTATAGAATACATACATAACAGTTCCGTGTTTTATATTAGTAAACCAACCCTGTGGGGGGTACTATAAGGTACAAAATGGAAAGTGTAGACAAGNACAGTCTACAGTCTACAGTCTACAGTCTACAGTCTACAGTCTACAGTCTACAGTCTACAGTCTACAGTCTACAGTCTACAGTCTACAGTCTACAGTCTACAGTCTACAGTCTACAGTCTACAGTCTACAGTCTACAGTCTACAGTCTACAGTCTACAGTCTACAGTCTACAGTCTACAGTCTACAGTCTACAGTCTACAGTCTACAGTCTACAGTCTACAGTCTACAGTCTACAGTCTACAGTCTACAGTCTACAGTCTACAGTCTACAGTCTACAGTCTACAGTCTACAGTCTACAGTCTACAGTCTACAGTCTACAGTCTACAGTCTACAGTCTACAGTCTACAGTCTACAGTCTACAGTCTACAGTCTACAGTCTACAGTCTACAGTCTACAGTCTACAGTCTACAGTCTACAGTCTACAGTCTACAGTCTACAGTCTACAGTCTACAGTCTACAGTCTACAGTCTACAGTCTACAGTCTACAGTCTACAGTCTACAGTCTACAGTCTACAGTCTACAGTCTACAGTCTACAGTCTACAGTCTACAGTCTACAGTCTACAGTCTACAGTCTACAGTCTACAGTCTACAGTCTACAGTCTACAGTCTACAGTCTACAGTCTACAGTCTACAGTCTACAGTCTACAGTCTACAGTCTACAGTCTACAGTCTACAGTCTACAGTCTACAGTCTACAGTCTACAGTCTACAGTCTACAGTCTACAGTCTACAGTCTACAAGTCTACAGTCTAAGTCTACAGTCTACAGTCTACAATCTACAGTCTAAAGTCTGCAGTCTACAGTCTACAGTCTACAGTCTACAGTATAAAGTCTACAGTCTACAGTCTACAGTCTACAGTCTACAGTCTACAGTCTACCTACAGTTTACAGTCTACAGTCTACAGTCTACCTACAGTCTACAGTCTACAGTCTACCTACAGTCTACAGTCTACAGTCTACAGTCTACAGTCTACATTCTACATTTTCATCAACTCCTAGCTCTTTCATGGCCTTATTCTACTTTACGATGAATATTCTTCAAAGCACTGCAACTAATTTGTTCCCAGGGCTCAGGTGGCTGATCATCGCGGATTTTTTCATATTGGGGATTTGCTAAATTATAATCTGTTCAAAAAGTCCCAATTTATAGTGGACAACCTTTAGTGCATTAATTAAGAAAGGTGAAAGCTAAAAGGTGGTAAAGGAAGCGTTTAATTTAATAGAGTTTGTTGATCCCAGAAATGATTAGGAAATTTAAATCAAACCCAGCTAAAACCCATAATTTGATATGAATATGGTTTTGCATGGTCTACGGAGGGAGGGGGGGGGGTAAAAAAATTGGCAGGAATGAGCGCAAAACTTTAAAATTTACCCCCCCCCCTCCCCAAGAAAATCCTTATTTACGACCCTGCTAGAGTGTTAAGTCTGCTATTTATTTTTTCGCCAAAAGAAAAATGAAATCACCACTTAAAAAAAATATTTCCATTTTGTTAACTTAATGCAACTTTCTTGATCAAATCACTGTTTCAAATTAGAATTATGTATAATGCATTGGGTAACGAGATCGCGCCCTGTGGTAGTGGCGTTAATAGTTTACGGAATTGAGCCATGTGGATTGTGTCCTGTTTGATATTCATAGCGAACGGATTGTACATGGACTGATACAGTTCGGGAAGAAACTTTAAGAGTACGGCATTTACTATAAACCTAAGGAAGCCTTTTTAGGTTTGGTATTTAAAGTGCAAAATGAGTGTTTGACCTTGTCCATGTCGTGTTCAGAGGAGTAAAGTGTTGTTTTTAGGTTTCCTAATGGTTATGTGGTTCACTGGTAATTGTGTATGATGGGGTGCTTAAATATTAAAGAAGGGAAGATTAGGGGGGGGGGGGCGAAGTTGCCAACATATAGAAATGAGGAACTACATGCAGTGTGATAACCAGAAAACTCTGAAATAGGAAGACGGCTTTATAGCAATACTTAAGTGTATGCGATGTTGTTACAAGGCAAATAGTTTTACTATGAACACTTATCGAATCACTAATTTAAGTAAAATGGGTCAGTTAACACTTCACGATTGCTGTGTCCCCATGCTCATTGGACTATTTTCAACTCATAACTATCATCTTCCTGTTTCATACTTTTCTGGTTCGTTGGATATAACAATACAATGGTGACGACTTTCTATTTTAATTTAGATATCTATCAAGCTTTTAAACAGCGCGCAAACACTTAACATTGTCCAATAAAAGGTTCGCTTTGTTTACATGTAAACTTGTAATTTAAAAAATATTTGTCAGGGATTAAAGAATAATTAATAAAAATCGTCTTTATTATATTGACATAGAATTCAGATAGATATTCAGCTAGATAGATGATAGATATATAGTCGATAGATAGATAGTTGATAGATAGATGGATCAATTTCATGCCTCTCATGCTTAATTTTACCGCCAAGGGCGTGGAACTAGTAGGGCGGAGTTTTTCACCAAGTATTGAGTTTTGCAGGAAGGGTAGGGTGACCTTTATTCTGTGTCCTGTTATAAGTATCCAGTGTCCTGTATCCTGTTATTCTGTATCTCTGAATTCTTTTTGCAAAAAACCTATCAAAGCAGCGCAATAACTTGCAGCATGCAAATTATAAGACCAAAACATGGTTGAAGATTACAAAATACTTGAAAACAGCAACGTTTGTGTTGCATAAATTGCTTTAAGCATGCAATGAGTTTAATAAACCACCTTTTCCTTTGAAAGGGTAAATTCATAACTTAAGGCCAAAAAATTATGAATTATATATTATATATGCAATTAATTGGGATTCTTAAATCTTGGGCAATTTAGTTTTTAATTGTTTAGAACGCTGGAAAAAAAATTGTATGGCTTTATAAATCTTTTTGGATATAAGCTTATTGATTTTTAAATACCAAACTTTTCATGATAACTCGATAATTTTGGGACATCTAATAGTTTTGGGACATCTAATTATTTTTGGACACTATACAATCAATAGGTTCAAATATTTCAAGGTAATATGAAATATAACAAAAAATATTATTATCAATAAGTTTTAGTTTTTCTTCTCTTTCATTTTCCCGGTTCTTTGAATGACACGGAAGTCAATTTATCAATTAAAACACGGGGGAGGAGGAAGAGNGGGGGGGAGGGGGTGTTGGCAAAAATGAGTTTATTCCATAAACTTCTTATTTATGTCAAATAAGGTTTGGCCGCTTAAGAAAACCCGCTATTTCATTAAAAACTCTTAAAATAAGATTTTTCGACACGCTACTCTAAATAAATCGAGGTTTTGGCGTGCTGCTGGCGCCCCTAAATATTTTCTATATGGCTGTTAGAATCTTTTTATATATTTAGATTATCCCTAAACCGCTGTGCTTTATTGTACTTTTGCTATATAAAGTATATGCTTTTCTTCCGAAATACTCACTGTGACAAAGACGACATCTAAATATATTGCGGGATTACAGGATCCATTCAAGGATAAATATATGAAAGGAGAAAGTAATTATAAATTGAAATCATTATAAATCAATGCAAGATACAATTAATACAATGTTTGTATATGAAAAGATCAGAATTAGAATATATTCAATTTGCCCATTCTCAACATGAAACACAAGACATATGCATTTTAAGAGGAGTAAATTGTGACAAAAGCACTCACCACCCCCTTTCCCCTGACCCCCTAAAATACCTCACTCAAATTTAAGACTGCGTTAAAATTTTAGAATATATATGGTTAGAGTTTTTAAGTAGGCAGTGGTGTATTTGGGAGGTTGCAATTTTTAAGAATGATAGGTCATACATTTGTTAGGAATGATAGGTCGTACATTTGTTAGGAATGATAGGTCATACATTTGTTAGGAATGATAGGTCATACATTTGTTAGGAATGATAGGTCGTACATTTGCTAGGAATGATAGGTCATACATTTGTTAGGAATGATAGGTCATACATTTGTTAGGAATGATAGGTAATACATTTTTTAGGAATGATAGGTCGTACGTTTGTTAGGAATGTTACCTGGCAGTTGTTAGAAATGATAGGTCATACATTTTTCAGGAATAATAGGTTACAGTTGTTAGGAATTATAGGCCATAAAGTTGTTAAGAATGATAGGTCATACATTTGTTGAAAATGGTAGGTCATACATTTGTAAGGAATGATAGGTTTGTTTTCAAAATAGGTTGCAGTTTTAAGGTTTTATTTTTTCAGTTTATAAACTTAAGGTTAAACTTTCAGGGTATGTTGAAAAGTTGAAATTTTTAAATTAGTTTTCAGAGGACCGATTGCAGTTTTTAGGTGAGATATATAGTTTTGTAATGATAAAGTAGTTTTGAAGATTTATTAAAAGAGGTTACACATTTCCCTGAAAAAATGAGGGTGCAATTCTTTGAAACAAGGAGGTTGCAATTTCCTCGAAAAGCAAAAAAGATTGCATTTTCCTGGATTATGAAGATGGCCGATGGATTCTAAGAAGATAAAAGACAAATTAATCTGTTAAAGATTTAAAGTTCTTCGATCTGCACGCAGAGTTGCAAAAAAACTTGCATTTTGTGGGAAGTGCATTGAAAGACATC
>NW_019396196.1:0-46721 GCF_000591075.1 Eurytemora carolleeae
AACTATATACAAATGTGGCGAAAGATAATCGATGACTATAGGTTGTAATATCTGAATGATTTCTTTGAAATTAAATTGATTTTTTACGGCCTAAGTAGTATGTTGCAATTTTCTGAATTTGTATGGCCGCTAAGTTATTCGGTATGAAACGTCTTTAACAATTTTCTCCTTATAGACGCAACAGATAGAAGTAAGATTAGTAGCGATCCAAAGCGCTTTTTTATCGCATTAAGCCTATATTCCCTTTCATTTTTCGCGAACACTCCCTTTAAGTTAAAAAAACGATGATATAATCCACAGAATTAGTCTGAAAAAGGTTTAAAGGTTACCATTGTGATTTAGACATACCACATAAAAAACAACTTGAAATTACATTTCCTTTAAATCTTCCTTTTACAAACATCATTAAATATCACGCACCTCTGCCCATTTAGTAAAAGTAAATTCAACCTATAAGAAGCATAAAATCTGAAAAACACCAACCTTGTTGCACTTTTGATTGTCTTCTTCATTAACCCAATGTCCGTGCAGTGCAGTACAAACTGGGACCGGAAAGGTTGACCCGGATCGGAAATTCAAATGTACTACGGCTGCCCTTGATATGAATAATTTTACATATATTTCTTGTTTAAGAATGGTGTTGGTGCAGGGAGCACAGGGGATTCAGTCGAAGACGAAGATAAAGAAAATACTTGGCCCTGGTGGGAAAAAATAAAGAAGGTTAGTGATCAGGGAATAGGAATAAAGGGAAAGGAAATGGCACTGGTCTGACATGAGAAAGTCGCAATGCTTTGCAGACGAGTTCGGTATTCCTTACACACACTCTTTTGGTACAGACACACAACATAACTACAGTCAAGGAAATTGCAGAACAATGTCGTCAATTATAATAAAACTTAAATAACGAGTAGTTTATTGTAAACTTTAATTAAATTATATTCTTTGCATGAAAATGTGGCTTATAGTGTTGACTTAAATATAAAAATAATATATTACATATATATTAAACTTATTTTTAAGTAAACAATTAACAATAAACAAATGTATTCTCCTAGACTGTACAAATACCAAGATTCTTATGTACTGTATATACCTACAGTACACGCCTTCGGTTCGGTATTCCTTAAAAACACTCTTTTGGTACAGACACACCCACATCACGTTTCCACCCTCTATTAGTGATACAGTGATAACCAGGAAACTCTGAAATTGGAAGGCGACATATAAAATCAAGTTGTAATTTTAAAAAGTCGATTCAATTAATTTGGGAGAAGAATGATATAAATGTTTTACAAATATTTATCATCCGTTCATACTGTTCGTCATTACGAAGAACTTTCGGTTAGTTCGATACAAAGCACACAGTGTTAAAGGGGGGGGGGGTCTCTAACAGTATATTGAGAAAATATTTAAGTAAAAATATTAAATCTTTTTCCATTTTCTTCTTCTTTTTGACATTCCTTACCGGCAATTTGGAATTACGAAAAGCAGATTATTTCTATTTTTACCTTTCTAGAGTTTCCAGATATCATTTTATTTTAATGTAATTTTAATTTCAATTTTTAATCTTAATCTTAGTTTTAATCTCAATCTTAATTTTAATCTTAATCTTCATTTTGATTTTAATTTTAATTGTAGTTATCTTATTTTATTGTATTTGTAAACTCCATATAAACAGGGGTATGCCAAATTCACAACACCTTGAACCATTAGTCTAATCAGCAATAGGTAAATAACGTCCTGTTTCTAGCTTTAAAAGCGTTTGATGCTGATAATTCCCACAGCGTTTTCCTGCAACAGAAATGCGCAAGTAACTTTTGAAGAGAACCCCAAAAAAATACTAAAAAATTAAAAATTAAAAATCTAATTCATTCTTGGTCATAAAAAGCGTTTAAGGAAACCGTTGTGAATTGTAAGTAATTTCGCAAACACTCCCTTTAGTAAAATTACAGAATCAATTCAAAACTTTCAACTTAGCTCCATATAAGGATTGTTAAGCAGTTTACACAGACAGACACATCAAACAAACATTTATTTGAAAGAATTTTTCACGACACAGCTATATCTTTTTTAGAATTCTGTAAATAAGAAACAATATTCTACTGCAGAATATTATCCAGTCCACCAGGTATAATACAGTGGTTTCCAGAACATTGTTGATTAATCATTGAACGCACAACCGGTGTACATTTGTATATTCGAGCTGGGCCAACCTTTGCGGTCCTAGTTTGGACTGTATCGCTAATTTACGATCGCTAAAGCCGTAGACTTGTGTGATTGGTTTAATTTCTTTTAATCGTGAAATTCTGTTTTGAGGTTTTTAAAGGAATTGAGCCTTTTCCACAAACTCGAATTTTTAAACCGCTCAATTCAACATAATAGGGTAATCCTTTATTTCAAACGTAGACTATTTGATCTAACAAAATGTATAGTTTGAAATATCTAAGGTCTACGACATTTGGTTAAGAAGATATAAAAATTAGAAAATAAGATTTTGTTGCAAAGACTCATTTCCTTTGAAATTGTTTATTTTCAAATCCTCATAGAACATTTTTGGCTCCCTTGAAAATAACAAAATCTTCAACCATTTTTAATTCATGATTTGAAGAAATAAGTATGACGACTTTATTCTGTTACCAGTTACCAGCTATCAGTTACCAGTGTACCACTAAAGGAAAAGAAAAAAAAGTTTTAAAATTGAAAGGGACTGGAAGCGTAATGTTAAGTGACCCTCCATGCAAAGGTGACAATGCCTGGTTCAAAACGGTAACCTTGAAACCTTTATCTGATCAATAATTAAGAAATCTTGTCGTTTTTCTAATTTTAAAAGTTTTTAATTGTAAAAATTCATATACTTTTCCTGCAGTAGAAACAAGGCATCGATATTTTCCAAAAAAAAATTTCCAAAATTTAGCAAATGAAGAAATTTGTCAGAACGCAAAACTCTGTTAGTAAGATAAAAAATGGTATAATTGACTTGATAAAGGTTTAAAGTGTATTGTAGTGAATCGGGTATGCCCCTTTCTAAATGAAGGGTCAGTTAAAATTTCAAAAACAGTCCCTTTAATTTAAAAATATTTAGGAAACAACTGACAGAAATAGTTATTTTACTCGTCCAATCATTTATACAACAACAGCCGTAACAACAACAGCCGCAACAGCAGTTGTAACATCAACAACAACAATAAAAACAACAACTACAACAACAACAACAACAACAACAACAACAGCAACAAGAGCAACATCAACAACAACAACAACAACTACAACAGCAACAACAACTAATAAAACAACAAAACCTGTTATAACTATCCCGCCATCAGTGCCCATTCAGGTTGGAAATCTATATTATACTCTATATATATTAATCCTCCCAAGGAGTCGATGTATACAGTTGTATCATCTTAAATGTCAGTTCCCAGATGGAAGAATTTTCAAAGCCAATTTGTATTGAATATAAAATAATTTGTAAGCAAATATTCTTTGCCACAACTAGAATTCTCTAAACCCTAATTCTTTTTAACCTAAATGATGTAAACGACATATTGGATTGTAAAGAAATAGCTGGACTCAAAAATCAGAATTTGTAAAAATTACTAAAATCTTTGAGGAAAACAAACTAAAACACTTTAAAATCCGTACACAATTTTTTATGAAAAATAGTGCATCTTAAAATAAACATAAAAGTATTAAAGTTATATTAATTAATTTTAAAGTAAATAAACTATAAAGCAAAATTGGAAATTGATGGATTTAAAAGTAAAATATAAATTAAATTTCCTAAATAGAAACTAATTTATAGATTTTAAATGAAAATATGTCACGAAATATTTTTTGACATGAACACTGAACACCATCAAGCTTATTATTTTATTATCTTCAAATAGGAATTAGAAGCCCCTTTTTTAAATTATATTTGGCCGAATTGGAATAGGAGTTAAAATATAGGGAGGATATATGTATCTAAGTAAAAAAACTGGTATTAAAATAAGTATAGAAAAAATAAGAGGTTTTTAATAAAAGACAACGGATCGAGTCCGTGTAACAAACATTGATTTTAGAACAATAATCTAAACTTCTAATATTAAAGAGTTACACAATCAGGTTTCCAAGATATAGGAATTTAAAATCTGAGTTTGTGGCAAAGACTCAATTCCTTTGCAATTGGAATAGAGTCTTAACGAAACTTTTGGTATAATTCCAATTTGCCATTTAATGAGAGGCAATACAGCCCTTAAAACCTTTTTATGACCAAAAAAATATATCGCTGTTTTTCTAGCTCACAACTGTTAAATTCTGTTTATGTCCCCCACTGTTTCTGAAGCAGACGGTAAAGTGACAGTTTACATAAAGGAATCGAGTCTTTGCCACAAACTCTGAATTTAAAATCCCTATATCTTTAGAACCCAATGTCGTAAATTTCAAACTTAAATTATTTGATCTAACAGAATTCATAGTTTGAAATGTCTAAGGTCTACGACATTGGAATCCAAAGATATAAGGTTTAGAAAAGCAGAGTTTGTGACAAAGACTCAATTTCTTTACAATTAAATCAAAAATTCAAAGAGAAAATTTTAAATATTTCATCAATTCCTAATCAAACAAAGCTTTTCAGTGAATAGTTGTGAATCTATAAAATAAAACCATTTTCCTGATTTTTGGTCAAATGCCATCATTTGTAATTTGATCTTTTGTGTTCATCCCGGAAAACCTAGAATTGGAATATGAAAAGAAGAATCTGAAAGTGAAAGTTTCTATTTATTTCTTTATATTTCTATTATTGTAGAACAGTTTAGAGTACTTACAGGATACAATGATTACTATCAAGCCAGGCTTTGACAACAACATCTTCAGGTAGAGAATACAATTTTGTTTTTTGATGGACATTATTATGCATGCATAGTGATGTACATTAAGTTTGCTTGTTTTTACTTTGTTTTTTCGACTTTCAGCGTCAAAATTTGACTTTGTGAAAGAAAACGATCCTAAAAAGATCATAAAACGATCCTAAAACGATCCTAAAACGATCCTAAAAAGATTCGAAAAAGATCCGAAAACGATCCGAAAACGATCCGAAAATGATCCTAAAACTATCCGAAAATGATCCGAAAACGAGCCGAAAACGATCCTAAAATGATCCTAAAACGATCCGAAAACGATCCGAAAACGATCCTAAAAAGATCCGAAAACGATACGAAAACGATCCTTAAAACTATCCTAATACGATCCTAAAACGAAGGTGTTTAGATGATCGCGCGTTTTTGAATCGTATTGCGAATTTATTTTTTAGGAAGAGGTTTAAAGTTTGATTAAAGTCAAACTACAACAGAACACAATTTTGAAAACTTATAAGTTTTATCAAAAGAACCATGTGGATAGCTATGTGGAATGATTGGTTCCTTTTTACAAAATGTAAAAAGATTGTTATTGTTTCTAAAAAAGTGCGAAAGTTAAAAAATCTTTCAAGTGAAAAAAAAACATTTATTCCACATCTTTTTTATTTATTTTCAAACACAAAATACAAAATAATAATGTATGATGGTTCAGCTTAAAATAAAACACAAAAGAAAATCTATTATTAGCCAATTGAAAATATAATGTTTGATAATTTTGTTTGATCGTATTTGTTTTTAAATAACTTGTTTACTAACTACAAAAATGTATCATTTACAATCAGCACAATTTAAATCAATTTAAACCCTCCAAGAAATTGTTGCGTACCAAAATCTAGTTTTTTAGAGGAGAATGTTAATTTATATTATTTGTCTTTAGTTTTTAAATAAAAACTTTAAACCTTTTTTTCGTTATAAAATTGAAATTTGTAACATTGTGAAAATAAACAAATTCAACCAAAAATAAGCAGATAAAGTGTCATATTTTACTTTTTAGAAACGAAACCTGACAAAACTAAATATTTAACAAAATCTCTAAAATATTCTCAAATATACATATCCCACTCAACTTTTAAACTTTTCAAAAAAAACGTTTATTTTTCAATAAAAGTCATTTACCAAGAAAAAATTTTCATATATTTTCCTAAAATATTTTTTTCTTGGAAAACAAAATATTTGTAGTGGTGAGAATGATTTATCAAGAAAATTCATAACCTTTCTTTGTTTCAGTTCAACAACAACAGAGCTTCCAGTAGACGTTATTCCTACTAGAAGACTTCCAACCCTCTCTGAAGGAAAAAAATTTTAGATTGTATTTCTCTTTTCATTTCCCTGCATGCAAGTCATAGATAAAAACTAAACTCATGGACAAGTAACTAAATTGTTACATACTAGTTGAACAAGGATTTAAATAAGATAGCATGAAAGGCCAATTTATCAAATTTCTTGTTTGCTAATTCAATTCTGTGTTAAGACTTCAATTCTTTATAAATCAAAAAAGGGTTTTAAATTTTGTCTATTTGCAAATTTTTGCCACAAACTTTGATTTTCTAATCTATATATCGTTGCCACCCAATTCTGTTGGACCAAATAATCTAGTCATATTACAAAGATATAGTTATTAGACAATTTGAGTTAGTTATCCTTAATTTTCCTTAGTTTTCCTTAATTTTCCTTAGTTTCCCTTAGTTTTCCTTAGTTTTCCTTAGTTTTCCGTAATTTTCCTTAGTTTTCCTTAGTTTTCCTTAATTTTCCTTAGTTTCCCTTAGTTTTCCTTAGTTTTCCTTAGTTTTCCTTAATTTTCCTTAGTTTTCCTTAGTTTCCCTTAGTTTTCCTTAGTTTTTCTTAGTTTTCCTTAGTTCCTTAGTTTTCCTTAGTTTTCCTTAGTTTTCCTTAGTTTTCCTTAGTTTTCCTTAGTTTTCCTTAGTTTTCCTTAATTTTCCTTAGTTTTTCTTAGTTTTCCTAAGTTTTCCTTAGTTTTCCTTAGTTTTTCTTAGTTTTCCATAGTTTTCCATAGTTTTCCTTAGTTTTCCTTAGTTTCCCTTAGTTTTCCTTAGTTTTCCTTAGTTTTCCTTAGTTGTCCTTAATTTTCCTTAGTTTTTCTTAGTTTTCCTAAGTTTTCCTTAGTTTTCCTTTAGTTTTCCTTAGTTTTCCATAGTTTTCCATAGTTTTCCTAAGTTTTCCTTAGTTTTCCTTAGTTTTCCTTAGTTTTCCTTAGGTTACCTCAGTTTTCTCTAGATTTCCTTAGTTTCCCTTTGTTTCCCTTAGTTTTTCTTAATTTTCCTTAGTTTTCCTCATTATATCTTTAGTTTTCCTAAGCTTTACTTAGTTTTCCTTAGTTTTCCTCAGTTTTACCTAGATTTCCCTAGTTTTTCTTAGGTTTCCTTAGTTTTCTTTATTATTCTTAGTTTGTCTCAGTTTTCCTCAGATTTCCCTTGTTTTCAGTTCTCCTTAGTTTTCCTTAATTTTCCAGTTTTCCTTAGTTTTCCTTATTTTGTCTTCCATAGATTTCCTTAATTTTTCTCAGTTTTTCTTAGTTTTCCTTAGTTTTCCTTAGTTTTCCTTAGTTTTCCTTAGTTTTCCTTAGTTCTCCTTAATTTTCCTTAATTTTCCTTAGTTTTTCTTAATTTTTCTCAGTTTTTCTTAGTTTTCCTTAGTTTTCCTAACTTTGTCGTAGTTTTCCTTTTAGATTTGATTAGTTTTCCTTAGATTTCCTTAGTTTTTCTTAGTTTCCTTAAATATATAAATTTGGCTTGTCGTGGTGTCTGGGTGTCTGTTTGTTTGTTTGTATCCAATAAAAGTCAAAACAGCTGAACTGATCGGGCCGAAATTTTGTGTGGGACATCATTTATGAATGATCGAAATTAAAAAAATTTGCGTTTAAAAGTTTTTTATTTTTGTAAAATTTTGAAAATGCGCGAAAAAATATTAAGAAATCCGCAAGCTTTTTGTTTGTGTTTTATACTGTACAAAGAGAAGAAGCTCACAGATAAAGCCACAATTTTAAGTTTAAATATAAGATGGGCGCGAAGCGCCCTAAAAGCCTAGTTTCCTTAAATTTTTATAGTTTTCCTTTGTCACGCAGACAGTCCTTTTAACATTAAGTTGAATAAACAGTGAAATTCACAGAGTAGGATGTTGCAGGCTGCTTTTACTACAAAAGAAAGAAAACTTAAATAAAATAAAAGTTTGAAGATGCTTCATGAATGTTTAGACGAAAGAAGAATTTTAAGAAAAATAAAAACAAAACTTTTACTTTAAAAGCAAAGCATTTACTCGAAACCACTCTTTGATCAATTAATATTTGCATTTTCTTGGTTTAATTTCGTTTCACCTAAACCAATATTTTTATGTTTTCTTTATGCAACGTCTATTAAAACAACATTATTATTGAATTAAAGGCAAAATTATGAGTTGATCATGACTAATAGACTGTAGATATTCAATTATAAAGTTCGGTTTTTGACATTTTTGTGTCTTTTTTAATATATTTTCAGTTAGGATAAAAGTTCTTCATACTTAAAATAAAACAGTTTACAGTATTTTTTGTTTGTTTGGGTTTAAAAGTCAAAAACTATTTTTTTAAATCCAACCATTCTATACATTTTTCCATTATATAAATAAAATTAAACTTTAACAATATATAGAAAATTTGTCTTATTGAGCTTTTACTTCTATTTTTGGAAACCATTTTATTTCGGCATGGTTTCCAACTTCATGTATTTCAGTTATGATCGAATGTCTGTTATTTTTTTTTTTTAATCCAGCAAGACCATTATTTTTGTTTTGAACAGTTGCAAGTGTATATGAAGAATTCCAGGATTTGCTAAAGGTAATTCTATTTCATGAAGATGAAATACTTCAAACAAGCAGGAGAAATCTCACAAATTGACAATTAAAATATCAATTTTAAACAATTTCAGTATAGCAAGGATTTATACATACGTTTTATTAAGAGGTATTCAAGGGAAAGAGATAATTTCAATATTTGCTGTATTTACATAATGGTAAAATTAATAAAAATATTAAGCCAGAGGTAGGGAAAGGGAAAAAATCAAAAACTTACTTCAAACAAACTTGAAAAAACGATAGTTTTTTACTGAATGAGCAAATTTATTCTATCAGATTTTGACAAAAACGATTTTCTTTACTAAACAAACGATGTCCATCAAGAAGCTTTTGAAAAAACTATCGTTTTTACTGAGCTATTGTTTATTGAACAAAAAATTTTACTGAACAAACGATTTTACAGAACAAATGATTTTACTGAAAGAACAGTTTTACTGAACGAACAATTCTACTGAAAGGACGATTTTACTGAACTCTACTGAAAGGACGATTTTACTGAACAAACAATTCTACTGAAAGGACGATTTTACTGAACGAACAATTCTACTGAAAGGACGATTTTACTGAACAAACAATTCTACTGAAAGGACGATTTTATTGAACGAACAATTCTACTGAAAGGACGACTTTACTGAATGAACAATTCTACTGAAAGGACGATTTTACTGAAAGAACAATTTTATTGAAAGGACGAGTTTACTGAACGAACAATTCTACCGAAAGGACGATTTTACTGAACGAACAATTCTACTGAAAGGACGATTTTACTGAACGAACAATTCTACTGAAAGGACGATTTTACTGAAAGAACAATTCTACTGAAAGGACGATTTTACTGAACGAATTATTTTACTGAAAAATCGTTCACTGAGAAATTGAACAAAATAAATGGAAAATTTATGATTATTTTGAAAACGAAAAAAAATATTTTGTTTAACGATTAAAAAAAATAACAAAATGTGTCGTTCATGAACGATGAACCTCCTGCCTAAATAGCTTCAAGCAGAAAACTCTTCTTTGTCGGTTTCAAGGTGAATGGAGAGACATCTATAAACATATTGTATACTTTCCATTTGTATACAAGTTATCTGAGCTATTGCGAGTCTCGTTTACCAATAAAACTATATTTGTAGATAGGTGCCTCGCCACCATTTTTTTGCATGTCAAATTCGATTGCATTTCACTTCTATTTACTTTTCCTTGTAACAAGGATAAAAGTATAAACTCCTTTTTTATTTTTTTTTGCGAAATAATTAAAAATCGAATAATAGTTTCTGATTCATAGTATAGGGATGGGCACGTTCGATTTTTGTTTCATTTCGTTCGTTCATCGTTCGTAAACAACCATTTTTTTATTCACTTAAAAACTTCATTTTCTTAATTCTCAAAATTATCTTTTATTTTTAATTCATTTTTTTCGTTTTCTCACTAAATAATCATTAAGTAAAATCTTTTATTTAGGTTTGCTCGAACGAATTTAGATCGTTTTTTTTCGTTTGTTTTTGAAAACCGATAGTCTTTTCCTTCCAGTCGTTCGGTTTTTTTTCTTTTAAACGTCACCAACGTTTATAGAAAAAATGTTGTTTTAAAAATGTTGTTAATTCACAAAAATGATGCCCATCTATCTAGTAAGGATAAAATTTGTAACTTCTATCAAAAAAACATCCATACTTTATCGCGAAATAAAAAAAATACAATTCTATTTTTAGAAATTTTCCTTGGATAAGGATAAGGAGAGGAAGAAACGTATATTTCTAAAAGTTCTTGAAGAATTGACGAAGAAGGAATATTTCTCCAACCCTGATGCTAAACTGCTGAACTCACTTATAAGAAACCAACTCAATAATCTAAACCTTTTGAACACAATGACAGGTCAGTTTAAAGGGACTGTAAACGTAATTTCATGTCACCCTTAATTTGAAGAGTGGCATGTCAAATGGATCTACGGTGCCCTCAAAAGCTTTGTCTGATCATAAAAACTCTTCTGAAAATTAGTTTTCTAAAATGTGCCTTGCGGATAACATTCTACAGAAACAATGGAGGAAATTGTCAGAAATATTTGTTTTTTTTAAGTTAGAAAAGCTATAGCGATATCTTGAAAATATCCTGATAAATGGCTTAAAGAAAAAAGACTAATTAATGCTTCTTAAACAAAACTGGGATCAGCTATAGATCCAATCTTAAAAGCTGAGAATATTAGTCTTTTATTCAATTTTGAGAGAATTTTTATCCCGCATTTTTACTCACAGTTTCATGATCTTGGGTAAAACAAGTTTCTTATGTGTTCCGAAGAACAAAGCAGGTTTCCGTTTTTAATTCGCGGATTTTAATAAAAAAAATCGCACATTTTTACGAAACTTGAATTGAATAATTTTAAAAATCCAACAGTTGTGTTAATGGGATTTTTTTTGTAAATTTTACTTTTTTGTTTGTTTTTGGTTTAAATTCAAGATTTTTGATCACTCATGTACGTTCCTGATTAAAACTCTTGAATTTAAACTTCAAACAAAAGGAAAAAGAAAAAAATCCCTGCCAAAAAAACATATTATCCTTCAAAATAACACAAGACAGTTGCATAATAGATTAGCCGTTCTTTTTTAAACCTCATAACTAAGTGTTCATGTCATCATATAACAAATTTAAAGTTAGCAATTCTTTGCAATACTTTTGTATGACAATATTTAATTAATTGATAAACAAAAAATAACTTTATGAATTATAATTCAAATATCCCAAAATCATTTATCAAATTTAAATATTTTTATATTTAGAAATTTTCACGATATTTGTTTGTCAATATCATTACTAAAGCTTGTACTTTCTACTGTAAATACGTAAAGTAAAATACGAAAACATTTTGTTCAAACAATCAAAATATATCAAAATATATGTACCAAATTTTTATATCATTTTGTAAGCATTAAAGATTTGTAACAACTATGAATATTTGTTAAGGTTCAATATGATTTTCGAAAACAAAATTATTGTAAACGGGAATTAAAGATTTTTTTGTATCGATACAATTTCATTTTCTTGGATGGTAAAAAATTTAAATCTTGTAGAACATTTTTTTCAAGTTAATGGCACAATTTTGATAAAAAAGCATATAAAAATCATAAATAAGTATTCTTCGAAATGTAAAAATGGTTAGATATCTCTTATGCGTTTATTCATATTTCTTTCAAACATGAAATTTTGTTATTTCAAACTATTAAACAATCATAATTTTGAATAACTTTGGTTTTTATCAGGTTGCAAAGATATATGGTTTATAAAATTAGAGTTGGAGCAAAATCATCGCTAACTTATAGTTTTGTTTTACAGTAGATGATAAGTTTGTGCAGCGGTACAATTTTATACTGACTGACCTTGTAAACAGACAGTACAGTACACCAGACAAAAACAAGGTGAGGACATTTAAAAACTTGTAATACAAAAAGATCAAACCTTAAAATTTAGAAATTGAATCAAAAAGATATTTTTTGAAGAGATTTAATATAAAAAATTCATTTCAAATGCAAGATTAAAATTTTTTGTAAAAGAAAAAAAAATGAATTTTATTTCTGTACTTTAGGTGTTAATGAAATCTAACAAGAATAAAACAATGAGATATAAACCTGAAAATACACCTCACGCAACGCATCTAGGTAAATACAAAATCATAATTTGATGTTATTATTTATTAGGCTTTATCAATCGCAATAGTATATTTTGGGAGACAAAAGGCAAGATTGTAATTTCTTTAAGCCAAAAAGGAATTGAGTCTTTGCCACCAACTCTGATTTTCAAATCCCCATATCTTTGCAACTAAATGTCGTAGACCTTAGATATATTTCAAACTATACATTCTGTTAGATCAAATAATCTAATTTTTAGATTTCAAAGGCTACACCATCAGGATCATAAGGATCAGAAAATTTGAGTTGGTGTCAAAGACTCAATTCCTCGGTTTTTTGGAAAATTATTTACAATTGTAAAGGGACTGCATAGCATAATTTCAACTGACCCTTCATGCATAGATGTTAATTGCCAATTTACAACGGTACCCTTAAAACCTTTGTCTGATCAAGTATGTGGAATAAAGTTTTGTTTTTCCAGGTTAAAAGTGTTTAGTTCTGAAAATTCCCATATGTTTTCCTGCAGTAGAAATGCTCAAGTCATTTTAGTATCTTCAAGAAACCTCAATTAAAAATCAGTTTTCAAAATTATCAACTTCATACTTTATCAGAGAAAGTCGTTATTAATCGGGCGTTTAAAACTATTTGTTGATTTCAAAATTTTCAAACATATTTAAAAATCTGTATAAAAGAGGTTAACGCGAGTTTTTTTTATTTTTTTGTTTGTTTGTATACCCAATAAACGCCAAACAGATGAAAAGATTGGTTACAGATTGTTGTGACATGGTGATCCCAGAATGCAAGATATAGGGCCTGTCCTTTTAATCTTGTCAATTTTCAAACTGCTAAAACTTTGTAATTGTTTGGAATTTTTACAATCTGTAAAAAATTTGAGTAATCAAAATATGAACGTTTTTTTTATAACTGGATTCATTCTTTTTCTTTAACAAGTGTTAAAAATGACCGCCATTATCTCAAATGCATAATTCAGCTTTAGTGCAAAATTTAACTAAAACTCTTAGAAGTATTTCGGCCGGGTTGACTTTGAACAGTAATAACTCTTTAACTAAAGGAGGTATCGACGAATTTTAAAAACTCTGAGGTAGCTCTTAACCTTGGCTATCTTCGTGCAAAATTTGTTTTATCTAATCCGCCTACCTAAAGAAAGGTGAAACTGCGCGTGAAACGTTTTTTCGAAATACTGGTGCATAGGAAAACTGAATTTGTGTTTTTTTTGTAAAAATTCCATTAAATGGCAGAGAAATAGCTGTTTCAAAATTGTCAGAATTAATCAGACTGTATATGGTCGATTAGAACTCAAAAATATCACTTTATAAAAGAATTTTTGATATTTTTCTATTTTTAAAAATCCTTCAATTCAATAAGGAAAATTGGGGAAACGTAATTTAATTGTTTTTTTTCTTTAAATGTACGAAAAGAAGACACACTGTAAAAAGTGATGATTTTTGATTCAGCCAAATAAACTCATTAAAGGGACTGTAAGCGTAATTACAAGTGAACCTCCGTGAAAAAAGGAAATGTCCAATTCTCCGGCTTAAAAGCTTTGTCTGATCAAGTATGAACTAGATATTTCTATTTTTGGAACTTTGGTTTCTCTTCAAATGTCACTAGGGCATTCTACTGCATGAAAAAATTAGAAATTATCTGAATTAAACATTTTTAAGTCTAGATAAAAAGAAATATCTTCCACAAGGGTACTGTTGTGAATTGGGCATGGCCCTCTTTGTGTGAAGGATCACATTGAATTATGCTTACAGCATGTGCAGTCCCTTTCAGTACTCTTAACAGCCTATGTTTATTATCAGTCTCTCTTTGTGAAAAAATAGAAATTTTCTTTATAAATTTCCATTTTCAAATATCGATAATTCACTTTTTGTAAAATTTTCTTAATCCCAATTTTCTATGAATTTAAAGTTTCTTTCCTTTTTTGATGTTATAATGTTTAATTTTCAACATGAACCTCATATTTTTAACTTTAAAACGTTTATTTCTTTTTAAACCAAATAATTTAATTGTTATATCCATGGAGAATTGACAGCCAAAATCGTCGCCACGTATATCAATTTTGACTGTTCATCATTTAGATACTGCACAAGCTTTCTTCTTTGATATTCACAATAAATTGGAAATATAAAATTTGGAAATGATAATTGAAATCCGCAATTTAATTTCCTTGCCATTATTGTTAGAATGATAATTTAAACCCCCCCCCCCCCCCCNTCAAAGGATTAGGAAAATTGAATTTAGTGGGTAAAAGCGCAACTAGTGGGAATGGGAGGGGGGGGATTGAGGAAAGGGAATGGAGAGGAGGGTACAATTGTCAACACTTACCTAGAATTCAAGAATCCTATTTTGTCTCCTTAACTCGAAAGAAGACACCATAAACCTTTAAAGTGAAATGTGTCCATACGTATTACGTACAATGCACATTGCTGTGTTTCAAGTCCATTAATAGGCTATAAAATACATACGGGGGGACCCACAAAGAATGAGACTTTAACGAAGATCTTGAGCTGTTTGAATATGCAGACAGCCTGATAGTTAAATTTGGAGTTTTTAACTTAATTAAGTTTTTAAAGGTATATTTAATGATATGGAAAAATTAGAAAGAAACAAGCAACGCAGCTGAAGGTACCAGAAATAAAGGAAAAATACTGAATAAGTTGTGTGCAGTTATCTCTATAATTTATCCTTTATAAGTGGGTATAAACCCTGGAACTTTAGTCTTGAAGTCGTCTTCCTATTTCATAGTTTTTTTCAGTCCAATGTATCACATATCTTCAACCGATCCAGGCTGAAAAATATTCATTTTAGGATGTGTGGAAACAGCCAATGTTTGTGGAAAACTTAGAACCCTTGAAAACTAGTGTAAACATCGTCTTCAATCTACCAGGTAGAAGACGACATTTGTATTACTTTGATTTCAAAGAGTAGGGTCTCAAGATAAAGAATGTTTCAAGCAACGGCGTATACAGGGGAGGCTAGATTCGTAAAAACTATTGTTCTTAATACTATGAAATATCACCATCTCCTAATTAAATTTTACCAGTTTGTTTGAAAACTATTGTTCTTAATACTATGAGATAACACCATCTCCTAATTCAATTTTACCAGTTTGTTTGAAAACTATTGTTCTTAATACTATGAGATAACACCATCTCCTAATTAAATTTTACCAGTTTGTTTAAAAAGATCTGATTGTTTCAGAAATTGAGGAAGGAAGAAGAATGGGAGTTGGGACACAGGAAAGAAAAGTTTTATTAGCATTAATCTTTAATTTGTTTCTTCTCCATTTTTTAATTAAATTTAACATCTGCTTTATCTCTAGGTTAAAATTGCTACTTTTTCTGAATAATTGATTGCATATTTTCCTGTGACCCTAAAATTGATTTGTTGATTACATTTATAGATATGTATCTATAAGTTAACTGATTTATTGATTGAAAATATGTAGCTTTAACTGATTTATTGATTGCAAATATGTAGCTGTAACTGATCTTTTTATTGCAAATATGTAGTTGTAACAGATTTATCGATTGCAATGTAGCTGTAACTGATTTCTTAATTTCAATAGCATAAAAATTGGTGGATATCGAGAACAGGCGTTGTAGGTTAACGCCATTCAGTTTTAACCTCTGAGCATAAACAATAAAGCTTGATCTGCCTAGTCTAAGTTCCCAACTAAATATGGATATATTCCATCTGAATCTATGATGGGAACTGCGACCCTTAGTACACCCGAAACCAGGTCGGTAATAGATGTCGTCGTATATATCAAAACTAAAAACTGAAACTCGTCTTCATTGTATTGATATAAACGAAGACCATGCACTCTAAATTTATGAAAAATTGCTGATTATTAAGGCGACCAAATAAAAAAATTGTGTTCGATCGCTTACTCATTTTCTTATTTTTTTTTTTAAATTTCATTTTATAGGTACTCGGGACATTAGCATAATATGTTATTTTTTATAGATTTTTTTCTTCGTTATCCATATTTTTCTACAAAAGAAAGATTTGTATAACGATTTAGTTTATTCAAGCATAATCATTACAATTTTAAATCCTTTCAAGCATCATTGTTATTATATTAAAAAAGTTTTACATTTTTTTATATTCTCAAAACAAATATTTTTGCAGTACTGTGACTTCCAATTATGAGGGCATCTCTGTAACAAAAGGTAAAAAATAATTTTTCCATTTTTTTGAAGTTAACAATTCTTTATTTTTTTATTTAGGATCTGGAACATTAAAACTTAAGGATCCTGGACTTAACAGTGAAACCTTGAAAATATCGGATCCAAATATTCCCTCATCCAGCTCTTTTCCAGGTAGACAGGTGGACAGGTAGACAGGTAGACATGTAGACAGGTAGACAGGTAGACAGGTAGACAGGTCGACAGGTCGACAGGTAGAAAGATAGACAGGTAGACAGGTAGACAGGTAGACAGGTAGACAGGTAAACAGGTAGACAGGTAGACAGGTAGACAGGTAGACAGGTAGACAGGTAGACTGAGGTAGACAGGTAGAAAGGTAGACATATAGAACGGTGGGTAGACAGGTAGACAAAATATGCTTTATAATTCAGATATTCACAGTGAAGAATTAGACTCTCCTTTCCTTGTGGAAAAATTTGAGCATAAAGAATATTCAGGTAAACATTTTATTTATTATTAAATCCCGATATTTATTCAATTTGATGTTGTAAACCTTTGCTATTGCAAACATAGATATCTGATTTAAATAACTATAGATCGAGGGTTCTAGAACAGAAAATTAGAGTTTAAAATTGAATTGAATTTCTTTGTCCCATAACTTGACAAGATATCATTTATACAGTTTGTTTATATAAGAAACTGGTAAATTTAGATTTTTTTTTCAATTGTTATAGATTTTGTGTTGTTCCCGTTTTTCTCTCACTTTAGCATTAAAGGTTGAAAAAAAGGGTCCTTGTCCTATTATACGATTTTTTGTAAAAATTTATATCTATTTAGTTTTACTTTAGGGTTAGGTCGGGTTATTAACACAATTTCTAGACCAAGCGCTGTGGCTAGGACAGGCTAAGGGGCAGTGCGCCGAGGCTAGGACAGGCTAGGGGGCCAGGCGCTGCGGCCGCATGTCCAATTATATCCATGTGTTAGGATATTACAGACAAAATGTTTGTATTTGCCTTTACTGTGCTGACCATGTTAATACTTCAGATCCTTCTCTACTTGAATCCCCATTTCTTGTTCAAACCTCGGAGGTAAATATATATATATTAACTTTATCTATCGCATATATATTTCAATTATCTGTTGTTTGATTGTGACCAATCATAAATTGAAATTACAAATTGAGATTTTAAAAAAAATTTGAAATCCATTAATGAAATCAAAAAAATCTGCGAAATGATTTAGTTTTATGATGCTCAAAGAAAAATGCCATAAAACAAACATTTAAAAACTAAACTAATTGATAGAAGCAGCCTAGCTTTTGCGTCAATCAATCAAGGCCCTACTCATATGTGTTTGGTGAATTATTGTGTATAAATTGCTCTATAAATTAGAATAATAGAATAAATGCATTTCAGATACAGTTGAAAAAAGAAGAAGAGACTCAAAATAATAATTTTGATTCACTTCCCTCATCATTTAGGTCTAGATATAATATTTAGAAGAAAAAAAATTATTAACAAAATATTAATTGATCTAAAACTGTTCCCTATTCAGCACCAGTGCCTCTGTTGATGAAATGCTTGCACAACTATTGGACTCTAACAACATAAAAGATGATGATGAAAATGCCCCTGTTAACCCAGTTGATTTCCAGCAGATTCACAATTCTTCACCGCATTCAACTTATCCACCTCAAAAATTTACACCCTCCAAAAGACCAACTTTACTGCCTCCAATATATCAATCCACTAGTTATCAACCAGAAACCATACCAACCTACTTAAACATAACTCAACCAACTTCAAATACTACTCTGAACACTAATTACAGACCTACTTTGTCTTCAGAGCAGCCTACTTCTTCCCCAATATTCTACCAACCAATCACACCATTTCCTTTATACCATGAACCTATAGTTACCCTTCCTGCCCTTGAATACCCCTTAATAGATGACATAAAACAGAACAACTTGAATCAAGAGACTGGTCGTCCACCTGCATACAATCCTCCAATAACAACCTACAGGCCTGTTCCATCCTTGGTATCTCAGGTAAAGTTTATATTTCAACCAACAAGATAAAAAAACAATTGTGTTAAAAAATATTAAATATTTAGGGTTTTTATTTTAATTTTTGAGTTTTGATGAATATAAGAGACAAATTTGAAAATCTTTCCATCCCCCTCAGTGGTGGCACACATTTTGGACAATTTCTCAGTTGAGAGTGTTGCTACCCAGGGCTAGGACAGGCTGGAGGTTGGCATCGTTTTGGACAATTTCTCAGTTGAGAGTGTTGCTACCCAGAGCTAGGACAGGCTGGAGGTTGGCATCGTTTTGGACAATTTCTCAGTTGAGAGTGTTGCTACCCAGAGCTAGGACAGGCTAGTGGTTGGCATCGTTTTGGACAATTTCTCAGTTAAGAGTGTTGCTACCCAGGGCTAGGACAGGCTGGAGGTTGGCATCGTTTTTGCAAACGAAAAAAGACTTGGATTGTTCAGAGAACAAAATAGTTTTAAATCATTAAAACAAATTTGAAAAAGAATGCTTTTATTGAACGCATGGTTTTTAACAACAAAAAAAACGAACCAAGTGGGTCGTTCATGAACGATGAACAAACGACTTTTATTAAAGGAAATTTGCGTAAAATTTTATTTAACTTTTAAAACTTCTACCACAGGCACTTTCAACAGAAAGTGGTGTAGATGCTGAGGTTACTAAATCTTCCATATCTGACCTACTTCAAGCTCTCATTCTTGAGGAATTTGAACAGTTACAGGTGGGCCAAATTTTATAACAATTTTTAACAAGGGCCAGGCACTGTTCCGTTATAGTTTTGAAAATTGACGAAATTGTCCATTAACAGATGGCAAAAACCGTAAATTTTAAAAAAGCTGTGCTGTAAACAGCTATTTTTACATTAAATAATTATTATAGGGTTGTTACTGCTCGCACTGTTAATAATTCTAAAATATATTCCATTAACTTCATTATTAAAATTGAGAAATAAAAAAAGCCGAACGTGCCCATTTCTAAGTAAGAATTTCACTTTTCAAGAAAACCGAGACAGAAGAGTCACAGAAGAAATTGATCAATCTTTTATCATTGCTCTCTACAATTACGCAAAGTGAAAATGAAATTGATGATGGGTATCAAGAACCAACAAGAAAACCAACAACTAAGTACACCCCAAGACCCTTATTGGCTGCTCCCAACATAATATCAAGGCCACAAAATGGTTTTGGGATAAGACCAGATATTTTAGGTAGAGATGGACATTGTTTTTGTAAACGGTGGTGTCGTTTAGAAAGTAAAAAACGAACGATAGACAAACAACTTCGATCGTTCAGAGAAATGAAAAAAACCGAACGATTTAAAATCTTTAAAAAGCTTGAAAAAAATTAGTTTTTTCGAATAAATTTTTAAGAAAACAATCGTTTTGTTACTGAAAGACCGATTTTACTGAACGAATGATTTTACGAAACAATCGTTCTGTGAGAAAATGAACGAAACAAATGGAAAATGAACAATAATTTTGAGAACGAACGAAATCAATTTTTAACGATTAAAAAACAAACAATTGGTTGTTTACGAAATACAAAATAGCCCAACGCGCCCATCTCTAACTTCAGGAGGTCTGGGTCAACAAAACTTATTTAGTAGGCCTGGCCCGCCTTATATCTCACAAAAAGAGCCGTCTAATACTGGTCCATCTTTACTAGGTAACTGTGATTTTATTCCATTAAATTTCATAATCTATTCATAAATAAAACCCTAATATGTTTTCTGTTTTTACACAAATACAAATATTTTCTATTTTATTTTAGATTATATGATTGCAGATCTTTTCTCTGTGCCAAAGCCCCCAACAAGGAGACCCGAGCTCCCACAGAATGGAGTAAATACTGCTGATGTTGTTTTTGGTGGAGTTCCACCAAAAAGACGTCCCGTCAACAGGCCCTCTGTTGGACCACGTCCAAGGCCAAGTGGTCAGAAAAGACCTCTGAGACGTCCTAATGGAAATCCATTATTTAATGCCCCGAATCCACCAATACAGCAAGCATTTACTCTCCCAAGTGATTCACTAAGGTCTGTTGTTCTTTTGCTTCATTGCAAAGGAATTGAGTCTTTGTAACAAGCTCTGATTTTCTAGTATCTATATTTTTTCCACCTGATGGTGTAAACCTTTGATATTTCAAACTTAGATTTTTTCATCTAACAGAATTCATAGTTTGAAATATCTAAGGTCTACGGCATTGGGTTGCAAAGAAATTGAGTTTTTTCCACAAACACTAATTTCCTATATCTTTGCAACCAAAACACGTATACCTTTATTATTTAAAACTATGAGTTCTACTAATTGAAATAATCTAGGTTTTAAATATCAAAGATTCAGCAGGTTGCAAAGATGTGGGGATGCGAAAATTTAAGTTTGTGGCAAAGACTTAATTTCTTTAATTGTTGGAATAATGAAAAAATCTTTGTTAAAGAGACTGAATTAGTATACTTTTAAGTAACACCCTTATTAAAGAGTTGTTTGCTCAATTTAAACAGTACTTTTAAAATCAACATTGAGGAAGTTTTTTCGTTTTCAGGTGTGATGAGTTTTGTCTTTTTCTTTACTAGATGATAACATGGTTTAAAAAATATTTAATTTATGCAGAATATAAAGATTTTCTATAAAAACATAATTTTTTTTTCGCACAGCCAATGGTTTACAGGGTACCATTGTATATCGGATATGCAGCTCTATAATTGAAACTATTTCGGAAACCCTTTTAAGCTTAAGAATAATTATTAGCTAAACTCATTCTTTTCTAGGCCTCAGAGACAGTTTAGCTTCTACGATACAAGTGGAAGAACTGCAACCACTGGAAATGGGTTTTTTGATGATAACGAAGTTGTAGCACACCAATTAAGTGTGTTAAGCCAACCTGAATTCCAAGATGAACTTAGAAATATAGAAATACCAGAACAGCTTAAGATAATTCTACTACAAATGAAGACTGAGAATCCCATATCAAAAAAGAAATTTAGTTTTGATGATTCAAGAAAATCTGGGGAAATCCCTAAAATCCAGTCAGGGAATTCAAAATATCAAACTTCCTTCAGCTCATCATCATCAATATCAAGACCAAAGCAAGGTAAAATAAATCATTTAATGTTTTAAAAAATGTTTTTCAATTCAGTTAACTGATTTACAAAAGTAGAATTCTTTGTTGTGAAATAAATTGTGTTGTTAATGGTTTTGGATCGTTTAAAAAATAATTATAAAACCTACAAGATTTTAAAACTGTATAGTATGCTTTTATTAAAATTTGTTATATCTTTAACCAAACAAAATGAAAAAACGAACCAAAAACGATCGTTTCCTTTGTTTTTGCACCGTTTTTATGTATTTTTTGAATATATCTTCTCTTTGGGTTCAAATTTGACAAAAAGTAAGAATAGCAAAGGTTTATATAAAGAAATTTAAAAAGCATTTACTGTTGTTCAATTATGCCGATTTTTACCCTGTAAGCATTTACAGGCAAAAAACGAACCAACTAAAATAAAAGTTATTTTTAGCCGCTGCAGAGGAACAATTTGGAGATGCTCCAGTGTTTGAAGTTGACAGAAGTCAAGGTGATTGAAATATTGTAAATAAGTTCTTTTTTTGTTAAATAAGTAATTCACCCGAGCAGACTGAATTAACCTCCACATACCCTCCCACATACTGCAACGGCCAATAGAAAGGTGTACAATTGCATTACGGCCGTGGGGTCCAGTTTTAAAAACCAATAACAAAGCACTTCCATTTTCATTTACATTTAAGTTATATGTCTCAAATTATACTATTATTTTTAAATAGTAAATGTGTATAGATAAGTCCAAATATCATAATATTTTTTGCCAGAGACCAAAGAATAAAGACATTTTTTTTTAATTTCTAGAACTATACTACCCTCAATTCTGGCAACAGAGTGGAGAACTTGAGACAAATTTTCAGACAGATAAAAGTTTTTCTCCTCCTTCTCCACTTCCTCTTTCTCCTTNTTTTATTTCTAGAACTATACTACCCTCAATTCTGGCAACAGAGTGGAGAACTTGAGACAAATTTTCAGACAAATAAAAGTTCTTCTTCTCTTTTTCCTCCTTCTCCACTTCCTCTTTCTCCTCCTTCTCCTCTGCCTCCTCCTTCTCCTCTACCTCCTCCTCCTCTTTCTCCTCCTTCTCCTTCTGTCAACAACCCCCAAGCTGAGGATTATTCCCTTGAGTATGAAGAATACTTAGAATTATATGGTTACAAGGAAGAAGCAGATGATTACTTTGAAGAGTATCTATTTCCAGATTCAAGGTATTAATACTTCACCTCTTCTATCATATTAGGTGTTTGTTTGTAGCCGTCAAAACGGCTGACCCGATCGGGCCCAAATTTTTTGTGGAACCTCACATGAAAGCTTATAAATGGTTAAATTTTGAAAAAATGTGGATTTTTCAAAATCCACGAAAAAAAAATGATAAAGAGCAACAATTTTAAGTTAAAATCGAAGATGGACGCGAATCGCCCTGGAAGCCTAGTTAGACAAACTCAGAGAAGTGGAAAAAAAAACTGGAAAATATAAAAAAAAAAAATTCTAAACGTTTTTTTGGTTTGGGCTTCAGGGACCAATTTTGTCCTGACTTTGTAAAATTATCTTGTTATTCCAAAGTTGAGTTTTGAAGGAGTTCATTTAAGACTTTTTTCTAAACAACAAAATTGACAACGATGTTTCACTGATGTTGGAGATTTTTGTGTGATTATGTTAACGAGGGACTGAATTTAGTACATTTAAGCTAGCTTGATGAACTACCTTCCGCGGGTTCAAATCCTGAATCACAGATTCAAAGTTAAAAATTTATGAGGTTTTGAATCGGTTATTTATGATTTGAACTGGCAGTAGGTAGTTCAGCGACCTCTCCAATTAATTAAATTCGGACCCTTTTATAAAAAAATAAATGATATATTAATTACTATTATCATATTCATTTTAGTCGATGTTTAAAAGCTCCCAAATAAAAAAGGAGTTGGAATTAAATTTCAAAGTGAATTTATCGTCTCTCTAATATTTGATTTAATTGGTCCAGAGTTCAGACTCTTTTCCCTTCTGTAAACCTAATTTTTGCGTATCTTTTAATTTTACATTAAACCAAACCTGCTCTGTGAATTATTTATAGCAACGTTTTTGCATTAAACTGTAAATGCTAAGTTAGAATATTTAGACCCAACTTCGTAACCACATCTTCACCGCGTAGTCCTATAGCAACACTTAAACCAGAGAGTCAAACAACTTCAAGGTAGGAAAATTAATATTTTTTCTCAATTTGGTCTCAAAATCAGATCATACATCACTGGAAAAAGAATGGGGTTTGACAGAAATAATCAGGAAATACTTAGCTTCTCAACTCAAGCATGGGAAAAGAATTCTTGGGTGTATAAACATTCAAAAATAAATTCAAAATACATTCAAAAATAACAATGCCTGCCTGATTTACAAGCTTTATCTAAACAAATATGAATTAAAACTCTATGTTTTTGTGTTTGAAGTCTGCTCATTTTTTGTTTTTTGTTTCTCTGCAAAAAGTGACTTGGGAATTTCTGGCTTCTAAGAGAGACATAATAAACACATCATAAAAACCACGTTATCTTCCACATTATTGATCAGAGAAAGGTTTCAAGAATACAGTTGTAAATCGGGCATTGCCATCTTTACATGGAGAGTCAATTAAAATTATGCTTAAAGTTCCTTTAAATGAATTGTTTACATATTTAAAAATTCATCTACCATTCCATTTTTTGGAGTTAGAAAACCAACTATATATTTCTATTTCATTGATAATTTTGATTATACTGAGTCTCTTTTAAAAACCACCGTGTATGCCAACATATTTATACGAGAATGTCCAATATAATACCAAAAGGCTTTACTATATATTTCTATTTCATTGATAGTTTTGATTAAACTGATTCTTTCTTAAAAAACCACCGTGTATGCCAACATATTTATACGAGAATGTCCAATATAATACCAAAAGGCTTTATTCTAGATTAGGATCATAAACATTAAACATACAATAAAACCAGGGTTTTGATGCTTACTCTGACAAATAGTGAAACATTAGGCAAATATTTTTGTATTCAATTATTCCTAAAAATTGGGTATTAAATGTAAAATTTGAAATTTAAATTTAAATGTACATATGATGATGCCTTTTTTCATTAAAAAAATACAATTGCATCCTATTTATGTATTAGGAACGTTGACAGATTTTTCTTTAAGAATGTCAGGCAAAAATCAATCAGTGTTTTCCCAATTACTTCTTTTAAACTTACAGGGACTGTAAAAGAAAAATGAAAAGGGGTATAGAATGAAATCTGAGAATCTCAGGAGTTTAAAGATACCTATAAGACATCTAACTGATGTTCCAGTCTCGAGAAATTAATATAAAACTAGCTGTTATATACGAAAATTCATATATATATGCAATTTTGTATAAAAGTTGTAGTATTAAACAGATCAAATTTAACAAATACGCAACCAATCTAAAAACAACGATATACCATTATAATTTTTATTTTGCATTTTTAATAGATATAATTTATAATATTTTTACATATATCCATATGTTCCGTATTACGTCACCAGAACTTCAGCCAATGGCAGTGCAGTATACTGGTCACGTGATTTCAGTCTGTATCTTGTGACAACGATATGTTTTATATTTATCGTTTAACGCCTTAGATTCTCAGTTTTCATCCTATACCCCCTTTTATTTTCATTTACAGTCCCCTTAAGCTAGAAACAATCGGGTTGCATTTGTATTGTATGCGTTTATGCCTATAACAAAAGGCTGTCTAAAAATATGTTGATTAACTTGTAGAGTTTTCTATATCTCAGTATATTTCAGACCTCTTGCTGTACAAAATGAAAGTGCAAACCCTTCTATCATTAACACAGAGAACTCTTCAAGCAAGTCTAAGGTATAATTCTGGTATAGTTTTAATCTACAAAACTCACGATTTGGAAAAATATTTTTAGCCATTTTGAGTGTGATGTGAAAAAGTTAAGATAAAACGTAACGTTAACAAAAAATATTCTTTGCACTGAAATGCATTGTAACGTACAGAACTATGCCCCAATTGACGTTTTATGATAGCAAAACGTTTCTTATCTTCTAGATCTTAAACCAAGTGAAAATGTAACGTAAGGTCTCTGAAAATATTTACCTTGCATGAAAGTGGAACGTTAAAAATTGTAGTTATATTACATAAGCAAAAGGAAATGCAAAAGTGTAACGGAGCTTACTTTTTTTCGCTAACATTTACTAAAACTTAACGTTGTATAAGGTATTCAAGTGCAGAGAATTCATAACGTAACGTTAGTCTATGCCATAAAATTTCATAATCTGCAACGTAACGTTTTAAACGTTTATACTTTTGATGAACACTATCGTAACGAAAGCTAAAATCTAGAAAAATCAAAACGTTGACATCTCTAGCATTTACTGACAAAGCTTAATTCCCTATTTAACTACAGTTTAAACCAGAACTACGGAGGTATTCAAATAATGTTTTCTTAACAATTATTCCATGGGTTTCATACAATTATATTATACCTAACTTTTAGGAATTTTAACAATAAATAAATAGCCATGAAATATGCGGGAACAGTTTTAAAGTGCTACATATAATTATCTAATTAAAAAACTAAATATCTTCAGCATTCCATTATCAGTAGCTAGGAAAACGACATTTTATAAATTCTGTCGATGTCTCCGAAATTCCGGGTTAAACTGTTCTAAACACTAGTTTATGAGAAATCCTCATCTTTGACATTTCTAAATTAAAATGATTATCTTTTTTTAAAATAAAATTGAATCTCTAGGATGAGATAAAAGAATTGTTGGAGCAGCTTAATGAAACTTTAGAACTGTTTAAAGGAAACGGAAAGCAAGAGACACAATCTACAGTACAGGTCTTGTTTACTTTAAACATTATAAATTTTGTAAAAGAGTTTAATCTTTGCAAGAAACTTAAATCTGCTAATCCCTATATCCTAGCAACTTAAAATAGAGTAAATCTTTAGAATTACAAACTTAGATTATATGTTCTAGCAAAATTCTTAGTTAGAAAAAACTAAATTGCAATAAAGAAAAAGGGATGAGAAAATTAGAGTTTGAGGCAAAGACTGAATTACTCTTTTCGCATCCTTATTGTGTGAACCTTAGATAGTGAAAAATGAATATTTAAAATTTCTACATATCCACCAATATCAGAGGTCTTCGACATCAGATTTCACAAATGTATATGGTTAAGAATAAATAAGAGTCTGTGGTGAGTTTTCAGTATCTTCAAAAGATCTGGAACTAATTACTCGCAACACACAACAATCTTTTTATTTTCCAAACTTTTATTGTGCACACTTTTGGTAAAGTAGACTTAATAGTTGTAAATGTCAAAGGTATACGACATCAACGAAATAAGAAAAGAGTTTTTTTTCTTTTTTTATTAACATTGCAAAGTTTAAATTGTTTTTTTTTCTGAGAAGTATAGATTTATTTTGACATTTAATATTTAATTGTGTGTGGTATCAGATAGATACTGACCAAAGGAACCTTAAGAACAGTGGCGTATCTTATTCACAAGAGTACCTTGAAAGGCTTGGTCTGATCAAAAATATTGAATGAGATATCCATGGGCTCAAAAATGTTATTATTTTTAATTGTGGTTTCTATTCAGAAGGGATTTGCAGATTTCTGATACTAAAACAAATGGAGAAATTTATTCAAAGTCATGATAAACAGAAAACTGTAGTCTAGGAAGACGACATTAAAAAAAAAATATTGAAACTATAAACTAGTTCTTTACAATACGTTCTGTACAGATCCTCAGGAGGAACTCAGAGAATCACAGGGGTATCACATAGACTTTATGAACGCAGCGTAGCTCGCGTAACATTAAGTAAACAGTCCCTTTAAAATTAAGTAAACAGTCCCTTTAAAATTAAGCAAACAATCCCTTTAAAATTAAGTAAACAGTCCCTTTAAAATTAAGTAAACAGTATTTTTAAAATCAAGCTAACAGTCCCTTTAAACAGTTCCTTTAGAATTGAGTAAACAGCCCCTTTAAAATTAAGTAAACAGTCCCTTTAAAATTAAGTAATCATTCCCTTTAAAATTTAGTAAACAGTCCCTTTAAAATTAAGTAAACAGTCGCTTTAAAATTAAGTAAACATTCCTTTTAAAATTGAGTAAACAGTCCCTTTAAAATTAAGTAAACAGTCCCTTTAAAATTAAGTAAACAGTCGCTTTAAAATTAAGTAAACAGTCGCTTTAAAATTAAGTAAACAGTCTTTTTAAAATTAAGTGTACAGTCTTTTAGAAATTGAGTAAACATTCCCTATAAAATGAAACTTTTTTATATTAGGAGCCTGAAGTGATATATGTGAATATCTGGAACAATGTTGGGGGACAGCTAGAGTTGACCGGACAGCAGCCTATGCTAAAAACTGAATTTGAGGAGATGAATAAAAAAAAAGATTTTTCAAAGCTAGGTACAAACACTAAACAGTGCAGTTGGTGTTGCTAGTCCCTCTTTGAGTTGCTTTTTAAACAAATAATAAAACATTATTGCTTTCAAAATTGAAATATGTTAAAGTTTACTTTACCGGAAAGAAACCGATTATTCGCCATATTCTCTTACTTTCTAGCTCTTATATTTCTGTAACATGAATTTGTAGACCTTAAACTATGATTGACGTCAGATATACTAATCAAAGTTTGAAATATAAAACATTAACATAATTTAGTTCAAAAGATAAAGTGGTAAAAAAATTTTGTTTGTGGCGAGTATTCAATTCTTTTGGCCCTGAAAGAAAAATGAGTAAAAATACTACCCATACACGAACATACATCGCTAACCGTACAGGGCCAAGATGTACAGCCCCTAAATCGGTTAATGATACTCTTTTTTTACAATCTTCGAAAACGTTTTCACCTTTTTTAAATTATTATAATCCTGGTATTGAAATTCAGATGTTTTTTAAGTATAAAAGCAAAATATAAAATATGATTTTTAGCTGGATTTAAATCACCGTCTTCTCTTGTCAAAGAAGAAGAAGAAGAAGTAAGAACTGTTGGAGGTGTAGGTAATCTTTCAAACATTGATTGATTGATGAATTCAAAGTCGTCTTTGACCTTAGAAATAATTAGCGGCATTTTACGTTACTAACCTGATTTTAGCAATATTCTTTTATAAAACAATAATAACAAAATAGCTCTAGTCCTGCAATTTCCAAAATGTGGTCTGCCTTTTTGGTGGTTTCGAAATTACCGCAGACATGAATGATTTCGTTCAGAATGAGACATTTTTATGTTTTTATTTAATAAATTGAAATATAAACAAAATTCTTAAGACCATTGGTATTTTTGAGATCAAAATATGGGAGACAACATTTTGAAAATGGCAGGAATAGGGCTATTTTGTTATTATTTTTTCATGAAAAAATATTGCTAAAATTAAGATAGTGATGTATGTAGAATGCCACAAAAAAATGCTAAGGTCAAAAACAACTTTGTAGTTAGCCATAAATTTATATTATTCCGGAGCTAAAAACTTTAGAATGAGATATCCTTAATCTCGATTACTTAATCTGAGTATCCACTGGACACACTTTTCATTTTCTTCTTAAACCGTTCTTTCTTGGATATAGGAGAGAAAAATCAAAAACCGGTTTTTTAAAATAAAATATTAATCTTAAATGGCGCGCAAAATTTCAAATTTATTGGCTTCATATACGCGACTCTGATTGGTTGAATTTTATACACTTTTCAGGATACAAGTACAAGATTAAGTTAGTCTCGATATTAAGAAAAAGGGAAGATCAAGCATTAATTTCGATATCCACCATTATAAAGTTTTCAGCTCGGGTTATTTAGAATATCATTGTATAAAAAAATATTTAATTTGTATTGATGAAATTTTAAATTCTTTTTCAGAGGGAAATAAATAATAAATATTTTTATAAAAGGAAATCCAGGACTTTCCTTGCCAGATATTCCCTTTTCCCATCAGCATCCATTTTTAAACCAGAACAAGAATTCTCAGGTTTGATTTTACAAAATAAAATCTAAATTTAATTGTCAAAACAAAAAATATTACTAATTCTCAAACTGTAATTTTCCAAACCCTATATCTTCCAACCTGACGGTGTATAACTTATATATATAAAACTTAAATATCATATAGCAGATTAGGACACGTTTTAACCGACTATATGTGGTGATGTGGCGAAGATGTCGGATAAATAATTCCGGATTTTACGTTATTAATATATTCGACATCAGTTTGACGGTGACTAAATGTTTGCAGTGTGAATATATACAGTGCTTAGAAAAGCTGAGTAATTCATACAAGCGTTCAGTTATTTAAATCCTTTACTTGCAAACATTGAGTATTAATTAATAATTCTAGAATAAAAGCGGTGTGAGATTGAATCTTCCCTCATCTCTGGAAAGGATTTTAGCTTCAGGTTCCAATAATCCTCTAAAATCTCACATAGAGGCACATTGGCAACCAACCTCTAACTCTCAAATTCTTCCACAACTCTTTAACAACCAGGTCAGCGAACCCATTTACTTGAAACAACTTGGGTTTAAAGGTCCACCGCTGGCCTCTCAAGTAAATGATTCGAAAACTGGGTTTGGGGAAAAATTTCAGGCCTGGGGGAATTATCAACAAGGACAGGTTCAGCTTCCTCTGCATCTAAACAATCCAGATTCATTTCCTCAACCTCGTCTTCAACAAATACAACAAGAGGTTTCTCAACATGAACCTGAAGCTGGTGGATCAGGTTAACTAGATTTTTAAGATGTGTTTTTTAAAACCAATTTTTCAGACAAATATTTAAAAGTCTCGACGTCACTTAATAAGTTGATTGAAAATGGAATTCCAGAATAAATTCAAGTTTTCGGTAAGATTGGAAAATATTTTTCTATTATTGATTTGTGACACCAAACAAGAGATTTTGCTTTTTTAAACTTGCTCAAGTGACCGGGGGATGAAAAAATATATGTTTAAAGTACTAACATTCCCTGATCAATGCTTTCCACAGGTTCTTTAACATTTTCAACAAAAGAACTTTGTTTTGTAAATCTCAGGAGGAAACATTGATCTCCATCTTTTGCAGACCTACAAACTAAATCCCTTTTGCAGACCTACAAACTAAATCCCTTTTGCAGACCTACAAACTAAATCCCTTTTGCAGACCTACAAAATAATTCCCTTTTGCAGACCTACAAACTAAATCCCTTTTGATCTCCCGTGGTCATCATAACCTGCAGGGATATCTTTAATTCAGGGAACTTGAATTTAATAGTGCCTATATTGGATATCAAGATGAAGCATAAAAGCTTTGTTTTATTCAACACAAAGGTTCCTATGATTCGATCTGAGTTCATAAAACTTATATTTTGTTCAATTTGGATTGAATCCCGTTATGAACAATGGTAGCAAGGAAAAAAATATTCCATTGTGTCGATATAAAAATAATTATTTGATTATCAATTTCGTTCAGGTTTATCACCCCCAACCGACATTGCAAAATGGTTGATGGAAAATTCAGAAATGAAACCAATCGAATTTAGAAGAAAACCAAGTGCATTTAAATCCCCAGGTAGCTTTCAATCAAAGATATTTCTTATTTGGACATTTAAAAAATTAAATAATTAAGTTACAGTGACATAACTAAAAGCTGTGAAAACATGCTTTAAAGAGAAATAAGTCAGAGTACTAATTCATATTTGTTTTCCAATATGAGTTGCATATATTACATGCATACAATGAAAACCAGAAATTTTCGTCTTACTCTTCTTTTTTTTCATCATGAAATGTTGCACCTAGGATTTTATGTCATTTGGTGCACTGCCGCGTTTTGTCTTATATAGTTTGTATGTGCAGTACTGTACAGCTTGCTCTAGCTGTTTAAAAGTCGGTCTGGTACCTGAAATGTACTGGATTTTACAGTGGGCATACCTTATCCACCAGTCTAATTCATGGATCAAACATTTTTCTCCAAATTTAAAAGCGTTCACATGGAATATCGAGATCAAGACATTATTTGTTGAAACAGATGAAGAAAAAAATTAAAAAGGACAAAGAAAAATGTGTTAAAAGTTAAATTTTTTCCCTTCTTAATATTATTTTCAGTAAACGTGAAGGCTCCTACTGCGCTTGAACTGTTTGGAAACTTTAAAACTGAAGATTTTAACCCCCTTGAAAACTCTGCAGGAGTATTTAATATCCCCAGCAGTATTTCTAAATTCTTTTCCGACTCGAGCAAACAGGAGGATACTACAGCACCACCAGTCAGGCAGGATGATTATACAGTTTTTAAATATTTAGTTATAATTATTTTAGACCGGAAACTGAAAAAAAGTTTAACGACTTAAACGTTTATGTATTTATAACAGATATAATTAACAGGTATAAGTTAACCTTATGTAAAATATATAAAGCACTTTTAACAAATATAACAGGCATAACAGATATGACAGATGTAACAGTTTTAAAAATTTAATAAACAGATATAACTGATATAAGAAATATAACCGATATAGGAGAAATCACAGATATAACAGATATAAGAAATATAACCGATATAGGAGAAATCACAGATATAACATATATAAAAGTTTAAACAGATATAACAGATATCACAGACATAACAAATATAACAGATACAACAGATATAAAAGTTTTAACAGATACAAAAAATTTAACAGATATCACAGATATCGCAGATTTAACAGATAGAACAGATATGACAGATTTAACAGATATAACAGATATGACAGATTTAACAGATATAACAGAAATGACAAATATAACAGACAGAAATCATCATGACTACAGAGCCCCAGACAAAAGTCCAAATGAAGAGCTGGAAAAACTAAGAAGAGAAAATGAATTTTTAAGTCAAGCTTTAAACACATTTTTCAGGCATTCAGGCACAAACAGTTTTACAACAAAAAATTTAAAGTTTTTGTGAGGAAAAAAATATTTTTTCAACATTTGTTAAACTGGATGAAAATATAGTAAGGAAAAGAAAGTTCCTCCTTCTCCGCCTTCTTTGGTATTTTCAGAACAGGTTGGTTTTTCAGATTTGAGGGATGGGCGCTTTTTTAAGTTCGTTCATTCTTCGAATTAAAATTAGTTTGTTATTAGATTTTTAAAAAAAAAACCCCTTTTTAATTAACCAACCCCCTTAACAAGGGTAAGAACAAAAGAAATGGAACCCGGGAAGGAAGCCTTTTTTAAAATAGGATTAAAGGAACATCGTGATCGCAATACAGACTCTTCTTTAACATGTCACCATTAATGATCCATTCATGTAGCATCCGTGCAATAATTTATTCCATATTCAAAAATATCCCATTAGTTGGAAAATATGAGACAATATGAATATTTTCTGTTCTCTTAAACTAACGGTCTTTGCTTTTCATTAACCCTACGTTTTCCAGCTCTTTTTGCCTTTGGTAAGTTGTCACTTTTTCTTTTGCACACTTTTCATCTTAATCTGCGTGAGCACATGAATCAAATTTCAAAACTGGTTTTATTTAGACGAATGTGCTTCCTTCAAGATCATATAAGAATAGATATATTGAACCGACGGTTCCCTGGAACAAGAATTCAGGATCCCCGCCAGTAGAAGAGGAAGAAGACGACTTTGCTGCTGTTTTAAGGTCAAATTTGTCTCTATAAAATATTACCTCATTTTGTTGTGAATTAAAACAGTAACAATTAATCCTCCCAAAAGCTCTGCATGGGTCTACAATCTACTTGTATTCAGAATAATCATATTCTTCATTATAAAAACTTGTTTCTTTATAAAAAGCTTGTTAACTGGATATGCAACAAGTTTATTCGAATCTCTCTAACCTAAAAACTTATTAATGTTGATCCATGTTAAAACCAGCTCTTTATGAACCAATGATATTTATTTTTCATCGTTTTTGTTTAGTTTTATAAATGTTATTTAATTTTTTAGTAAGTTTCGAACCCTGGCTGAACTAAAGGAAAAACTAAGAGAGGATCCATCCTTCTTAAAAAGAATTGAGGGATTACAAAATCTCAAGGAAAGTTCTTAAAAAATGTTTTTACTCATGATATTTTTTACCAAAATCACTTTGTACTTTCTTTAAAGAAAGGTCGGATTGGCTTAACATAGTGCCAATTACCGATTAGACAACTTTCAAACAAGTCTTCACTGTTCAGGGGGCCGTGGGGCTCAGTTCTCTCCCCCTTGGATCAGTGAAATATAAGACTTCCAGAAGGTTTTCAGGCCTTAAAGGATGCTGAGCCCCCTTGGAAAAAAATGTTTGAGCCCCACCTGAACTAATTCCTTTATACACCCATGGAAACTTTTTTTTTATATTTTCATCAGTCTAACATTTATTTTACATCTGAAAAAGAATTTTAATGCAGAGAAATCCTAGTTGGAGGCGATCTCTAGATAGAGATGTTAGAATAATACACGCATCTAGGAACCTACACTGTTCATTACTCTGATCACATTCACGTTTAGATATAAATATTTTAAAATTATGACAAACTCGGCACATCTTACCGATATTACCTTATGACAAATAGGGCTGGTCAATTATGGAACCAAGCTTGAGGGCCTAGTGATATACAGCGCCTCAACATTTTAAGCACTTCGCAAAAATATTAATTAATAATTAAAACAAATGGCGAGCGAGCGGCCATTTTCGCAACAAAAAAGTCACAAGACCGAAAAAAAAATATTTTCAAAATGTATCGATATGGGTATCAAAAGATGCATCTTAAGCCGCTGAATACTGTCCACATTTTAGTTTTTTGATATATAGTAAATTGTTTGATTTATGGCAAAAAAAACTGTTAAACAATCATCAGCAGATTCACACAACCCTTCTCCAGTTGAGCAAATTCTTTCAGAAGAGCATTTGTTTTCACAACAAGAGTCTTCTACTACATCCTACAACCTATATGATTGTATAAGGGGAGGTGGGGGGGGTGTATTTGTTACACCTTGTTACAACTTCTTACAACAAGGATTTGTTTGTCAAATGAACTGAAAATAAAGGAAAACTATTTATTTATTTCAAAACTTCTTTTTTTTGCATAAAGAAAATGTTTATTTGAAATGTATTTGTTTCATAAACGAAAATCGAAAAAAAATCGCTCTTCATTTCAAAAAGCAAAACAAAAAAGCAAAGTTTTCGTTTTGAAATGGAAAACTAATTTTTTTCATCAATAAATTATGTTTTAAAAACTGGTTTCAAAACAACATCTCATCAATTTGGATTTTTTTGTCCTCATCATTAAAAATTCAGCACGTATCTAAAAGGAGGGGGTGGGGAGGGGATATGAAATTTGTCCTAACCTACACTTCATGTAACCCATTAGATCACAAGTTTATTTTAACAGTGTACTTAACCAGAGAAGTATTGCGGATAAACAGAGATAGTAAATCTCTGTCACATGATAAATATGAACATTCCCTAAAAATGGCTGAAGATGAATTATTCCTCCAAGAGAAAACTGTATCTGACCGTTATACATCTAAACCAGATATCTATGGATTAAACAATGTCCAAACAGATGCAACTATTAATGACTCTGCAACTATTAATGACTCTGCAAAGATTGATGACTCTGCAAAGATTGATGACTCTGCAAAGATTGATGACTCTGCAAAGATTGATGACTCTGCAAAGATTGATGACGCAAAGGTTAATGGCTCAGCAACGGTTGAGGACTCTTCAAAGGTTAATGACTCTGCAAAGATTGATGACTCTGCAAAGATTGATGACTCTGCAAAGATTGATGACTCTGCAAAGATTGATGACTCTGCAAAGATTGATGACTCTGTAAAGATTGATGACTCTGCAAAAAATGATGACTCTGCAAAGGTTAATGGCTCAGCAACGGTTGATGACTCTTCAAAGGTTAATGACTCAGCAACGGTTGATGACTCTGCAAAGAGTGATAACTCTGCTACGATTGATGACTCTGCAAAGGTTAATGGCTTAGCAATGGTTGAGGACTCTGCAAAGAGTGATAACTCTGCTACGATTGATGACTCTGCAACGATTGATGACTCTACTAAGATTGATGACTCTACTAAGATTGATGACTCTACTAAGATTAATGACTCTACTAAGATTGATGACTCTACTAAGATTGATGACTCTCCTAAGATTGATGACTCCGCTGCATCTCTTAAGCGTTCTCGAAGATCAGCTCAGTACATTCTTGCGCCTCCAGACATCTTTAAAAATGATCTCAAAACTCGGAATAACCTCAAACAAGATCTTAAAACTACAGATGATTCAAAAAACTTGATCAAGGATTTAAAGAGCTCAGAACTTTTTAATAGGATTGAGAATAATAAAATTAAAGGGCCTTCTCTTACTCTTTATAACCTTCCAAATACTTTCTATCAAGGTAAGAGAATTTTTTTTAGTATTATTTTTAAATATGTTTTTTTTCACAGAATACGCAGATGGAAGGATTTAATGTTGATAACATCCATTTTTTACTCTTTATACCCTTCTCTCAACTGAACTCAAAGCCCCAAAACATTTAAAATCGATTATAAAGAATAGTAAACTCAAAGACAAAACAAAATCGGCTTTACTTCTTTGTGAATCTAGGTCGAAATTTCAAGGTTCAACAAAAAGACGAACAGAGTCTTGGCTATTTTAAGATTAAACAAAATTTTAACTGTTTTTACGTACTTAAAGCTTAATCGTTTTGTATTCTACAGGAATTACAATGTTCGTCAGTCTGCATAAGATTTACAACAATAAAAAATTTAAACCTCTTATATCCATATTTGTTATAGTTCCAGAAACAACAACGACAACAACAACAACAACAACATCCAAACCAAATGTGTTTTATGAAATACCCACTGGGTAAGTAGTATTTTAATATTAAGCAGATAATTTTATTCAAAATAATTTTTTTTTCAGTATTCCCAGTTTCTTTAACCCAGACAGCAGTACACCTAGTTCAAGCAGTACAATAACCGGTTTAACGGTAAACAATTTTAGATTTATAAACTAAAGGGAGCGGACGTGGATAATAGGATTTCATATATTTGGGTCAATTAATTACTAAATTTTACATTCTCGGAAATAATTCATTACCCTAGATTGGGAATCCAGCTTTGCCTGAAAACTAAGTGTTCCCTATAAAAGCCAACCTACTCAATATTAAACTTCAAAATCAAGCTACACATACATACCGAGTTCCCCAGTCAAAATGTTGGACAAACCCTTAAAAGGATTCACGAGAATTATGATTGGACATACAACCAGACAAGCAGAGATTACAACTTTATAAAAACTAGCTTGAGAACCCAGCTTTGCAGAAACCGAAATTTTCTCAATACAAGTTAACCTACTCAACTTAGAATTTTAAAATCAAGATGAAAACATAACCATAATTCCCAATTAAAATTAAATAGATGTACAGTTTACAGTATGGACTTTATTCTACAATTGGTGTGTGCAATGTGCATTTGCTATTTTTGATATTTTAAGTTATTTATTAAATTATTTAATCTATACTTTATTTATGTTCTAGGATGTAACTTTGTCCCCGCCTAATCTATACTGTATTTATGTTCTAGGATGTAACTTTGTCCCCGCCTAATCTATACTTTATTTATGTTCTAGAGTGTAACTTTGTCCCCGCCTAAACTATACTATTTATGTTCTAGGGTGTAACTTTGTCCCCGCCTAATCTGTACTTTATTTATGTTCTAGACTGTACCTTTGTCCCCGCCTAAACTATACTTTATTTATGTTCTAGGGTGTAACTTTGTCCCCGCCTAATCTATACTTTATTTATGTTCTAGGATGTAACTTTGTCCCCGCCTAACGCTGTTTCGTCGATTTTACAGCAGGTTTACTACAGTGAGACCCAGAAAACTCTGAGATGAGAAGATGACATTTAGACGCAAATTATTACTGTAAATATTCGAACTGGAGACAAAATAATTGTGTAGTGTAAAAAGAACCTGTTTGATTTAATAAGTTTTAAATATTTGCTTTGTAACAACATCTAATACACTTTAATATTAAGTTAATATCGTCATCCTATTCCAGAGTTTTATGATTCTCACTGTATTAATCTCTTAAATATCTAAATATCTTAACTGAATCAGAATGAGGAAGATATCTTTGTTTTTCTATTTTGGAAAGGAATTATCTTTATCAATTATTATCTTTTTAGTAGAAAGAAAAGTGAAGAATTACTGTCGTATTTTTCCTTGTTCTTCCATTCATAAAAGAAATGTCTGTAAGAATTTTGTTATTTGCAAGTGCACTATTTCTAAAAAAAATTTCTCTCATTATGTTTAGAGATAAATCGGCAACAATTATTAATTAAAATACTTATCGACATTTTTAAATTTTGATTAATATTGTGCTGATATCACATAAATTTCCCAAAAGGAGATGGTTCAGTAATATCAGTATAGTATACTTTTGTAAAAATATTTATTTAGGTTCCATCTTCAGAAACGGTTTCGCCAGGTCAGTTTCAAAATCATCTTTTTGTTAAAGGAAAATTTTTCATTTTCTTAATTATATTCTTTTTTGTTTGATGTTTTATTTCTAAATCTTTATATGTTTTATTTCTACATCTATATATGTTTTATTCCTATATCTACACATGTTTTATTCCTATATCTATATATGTTTTATTCCTATATCTACACATGTTTTATTCCTATATCTATATATGTTTTATTCCTATATTTACATATGTTTTATTACTATATCTATATTCGTTTTATTCCTAAATAATATATTTTATCCAGGTTTAATATTGTCGACGCCTACAGCTTTAATAGCGACACCGATTCCACAGGTGAATAAGTGAAAACCAGACAATTGTAGAAAGCAAAACTGAATTGTATTTGATGTTGTTACTAAGCAAATAGAATAACTAGTAATTTATCAAATGATTCGATTACATAAGTCTAAAAGTCGACTTTCTATTCTAGTGTTTTCTGGTTATTACTGTAATTAAATATGTTATTGTGAAAGTAGTTTTAACGAGTTTTTTTCAATTTTCAAAATTTAGCATCCTTTCATTGTTTAAAGATATCTTTCTTTTTCTAATCAAAAATGTAATTTCAGGCCACATTGTTTATAAAAGTGGCAACTAGACTTAATTAAAGCAAAGGAAATGAATTTTTGTCGCAAACTCTAATCTTGTAATACTTATATCTCTAGAACCTAGCTGATGTCGTAGACCTTAGATATTCCAAACTATGAAATTTGTTAGATCACATAATCTAAGTTTAAAATAATAAAGGTTTACATCGTTAGGTTGCAAAGATATAGAATAAAAAAATTGAGTTGAGGCACAAACTCAATTCCTTAGAAAAAAAAGAAAATGCAAGAAGCCGTAAATGTTCTTCAAATGGAAACCAGTATATCTTTGTAAATCTTAATGTTCTCTTGAATCTTATAAGATTAAGCTTAATGGTAGTAAAAAACTTCAATTGAGTTAGAATGTTTTGAGGCATATGTAGATTTTACCATGCAATATAACACAAGTACTAGATAACTAGATACAGGGTGTTGTTGTTTGATGTACCCTGCTTGAAACTGAAGAAACTTAAATTTTCAAAAAAAAATTTTGGAGATGAAATTTAAAATTTTTCCATTTTCAGGTTTTGCCTGGATTAACAGTTGGATTAATATCAGGAGCATCTTCGTCTTCTTCTTCTTCCTCTTCTTCCTCTTCTTCTTCTTCTTCTTCTGCAATAACATCTTCTGCTAGGAATTCAGATTTTTCATAAACCAAAACTAAACAGAACTAATTTATTGGAATTTTGAAATAAAACGGAGAAAAATCCGTCAAACAATTTAGAAAAAAAATACTTAAAAAATTATTAATTGATGAATTGTGGAATCTTAAAAACAATAAAAAAGAATCTTAAAAATATGAATATTTGAATTAGTGCTCCTACAACAGGTCTTCTGTTTAATCTAACCAAGGATTCAGCTCTTGTTGCTGCTTTTGGTAATTTTTAAACTTCTATATTTATAAAGTAGTAATCTCTGTTTGTTTGTTTTTTGTTTGTCCGATCATAACTTATGAACTCCCTGACTCTGCAGAACCACGGGAGTGTTCTTAGATTGGTTTTGAGATTCTAAGTTGAGTCAGAGTAAGTCGACTTTTAAAGGGAAAAACAGCTAAAATCGTATTTTAAGACCAAGAGTGGGAGTAACTATAAAGCAGCCTGAGCAGCGTTGCCCAGGCTACTTTATAGTTCCCAAGCTAGTGAAAAATAAAGGGATTGAGTTCTTGCCTCATAAACTTTTGATAGACTAAACTTAGACTATTTGACCAAACAGAACTTATTGTTTGAAGTATCAAAGGTCTGCGACTTCGGGTTGCAAATATTTAGGGATTGTTGCAATAACTTAGTTACTTTACCAACATTAATTTGAATATAAAGTAGAATTCAAATTCATATTTAATGATGATCGTATACTGCTCGAAAAAAAACCTCGATTTTTTCTTGACATCGAAATATCTAGGGTTTCTATTATTCCGGAAAAGAATTATATTTTGGAAATGGAATGATCCGAAAAATTTGTTCCGTAAAGCGGAATTTCGGGATAAATCCGGATCAAATGGAAACCGTAATGTTTACGGTTTTGTTCATAGATAAAGATAGATTGCGCATAAGACGACAAATTTCATCTTGAAAGATTTAAATGTACAGAGATGTTTTAAAGATATTCTTATTATATAGATTAACTAGGTCGGTTGTGAACATTGGCTGTTCTTATGTCATTAAGTACTTGTGGTGTACATGAGTTCTGTAGAGAGAAATTTAAGTTAGTTTAGTCCTTCTCATGATCTTCTTCAGTTCTCGTCAACATGATCTATTGCTCAGTGAAATATTGTTGTTCAAATAGTTCCATAAAATTTACTCCTGAGTGTTTTAATAATTATGAAATTCATTAAACACCAAACCACCCCGCTTATCATTGAAGTACACTTTGAGTTCGCGGACTGTACAATTCTTGGTGATTTTGTGTACATAAGCTATCTATGTTTATTTATTTATCTATGGTTTTGTTACATTCTGTAAACCCGAATTTCAGGATTCCTGAATTCCGGAACATTTTCCATGATGGAAATGGAAAAAAATTAGAATAATTCATTTACGTAAACCGTAATCCGGAATTCCGTTGAAAACACTATACTGATAACATTCAATATTATATATGTCTCATGAACTTTTGTTTCTCTAAAATACTGTTCTTTATTTCAAACAAAATGTTCACAAATACAAAAATGTTCTCAGTAATTCTATATACTCAATTTACATCAAAACTTGCCTAGTAAATACAGATTGCTAGAAATCCCTCTCCCTTTTGTTTTAAATTACTTTATCTTCTGCGTTTTTATTTTTGTAAAAATAGAAATTTTTTTTGAAAATTTTTTAAAGCGATTGTTTCAAAATTTAGTTAAAAAGAAGGAATTAGCAAAATGCTTCTCAAATTTGCTTGCACAGTCTACACTTTGATTACTGTACACTCTTTACTTGAGGAAATGGTGCACAGTAATCCAACGGTTAAAGCAAAATTTTATGAAAACTTTGTGATAACTTCTTTAATACTACAGTGGTCGTCGTTTATATCGATAGTAAGAAGAATTTTTTTAATTTTTTTTTTAAATTACAATTGTTTACAAGTAAAATAAAAAGAAGTTGTTATTTGACGAATTCCTTTTGTTTTAGAGTAATTATGTGTAATGTGTATCCAATATCCATGCCGTTGGAAAGATTGGTAAAAAACAAAATTAGAACCTAAAATCGTCTTCATTGTATTGATATATACGACGACGACTGAAAATTAAAAACAGTGCTTCATATCTAGGGCTAAACAAATTTCAAGTGAGCTATGTGGTAAAATCAAAGGGCAAATGCTTGGCGACATTTAAATTCGACCCAGTTTTAAAAATTAATGCAACACGTCATAGCAGTCTGAATCTATGTTGCTGTTTTCTAGGACTTTCCCTGATTCCTACCCTAGCACTTTCCATCCCGTTCATATCTCCGCTATTCCGGCGTAGAACTGGAAGCAATGGCAGAACTGGGAGATCTCAACGAAATGTTGATGAATCACTAAACAATATTGTTGACAGTGATGGATATAAACAGATAGATTTTAAGTATAAAAAGTACAACAGATAAAACTTTTTTTATCAATTTTTGATTTTTTTCCATATATGATTGCCTAAAATATGCCTTACTATTCCACAGTTATATTTGCCTCACTGGAATATCTTTATTGACAAAAAAAAGTGTACAACAATCTCTAAGAGGACCATTTTATGAAGAGTTATGCGGAATTTTTTGTGACTAAGCTATATTTCTAATGAGTAACTTTTATCCATAGATTAATAACAATACAGATAAAACACTAGATGTCGTCTTTTCTAGATTTAGGTGTTTTTCGTTCATAATAACCTTGAGACAGAAGCCCAAAGGAGTTACGCGCATGCCGCGTTGAATGACAAGACTGAAAAGGCATTTACGTAACTCCTTTGGGATTCTGCCTCAGGGTTATTTTGAACGAAAACCCCATAAATCTGGAAAAGACGACATCTAGTGTTCTTTCTGTATTGTTAATAATCTATTAATCTGGAAAAGTGTGTAAACATTAAATTAAAGTAATCTATAATGTAATTTATGTTGTAATACAAAGCAAATAGTGCATATTATTCGTTAGGCTTTTTATAAGTTTAACTTGTGTGTAAAAGTCGTCTTCCTGTTTCACTGTTGGATACTTAAAAGGTCAATAGTTGTACAAAATCAGTGTTTAAGCGCAAGAAAACTTAGACACACTTTTTGTAAACATATTTCAATTATTTTATCTTTAAGTACATTGATTACCATGCATGTAGTTGTATATGTATAGTTAACTATACTGAATTGTCTTCCTTTTTATATAGAGGGTAACCCACAAAACAGATCTTTAGAACTGACTGCTCTTAATTACTCTTATTTATTTTCTTATTTTCATTAATGTATTAAAAAAGTTTTAAGTTGTACAAAAAGTCTTGGCCTTTGTGGGTAACCCTGTATTACAATTTTTGATATTTTAATTTATATAACATCATTTTAGTTTAGTTTAGTTTTAATAAATAAACTTTAATGGGATTTCATTATTTGATCGTTAATCTTAAACTCTTGATATCGATATTTAACGTTGACACTTTTAATTTTAGGAAAGAAGCTTGATCCTTTTACTTCAGTTATCTCTGCAAAGTACGAATACCAAAGTAGCTTAAAGAGACTATAGGCGTAATTTCAAATAACCCTTCATGCAAAGATGGAAGTGCCTGATTCACAGCGGTACCCTTATCGACAATGATATTGTTTTTCCAGATTTGAAAGTGTTAAATTGTGCAGATCATTTGTTTAAGGTTTACTGCTGAAGAATGCGCAAGTCACTTTAATAGAGAAACCCCAATTTAAAATTATCAGTTTTCAAAATTACTAGCTCCAGACCCCAGCAAAAAAATATGACCAACAAAAGTGTATAAATTAAATTGCAACTACGAAAAGTTTTTTTTTAACGGGCGAAAATCGGTTTTTAAGTTAAGCTCAATGATTTTTAACATGGACCCCTCTAATTTACCATGGGGCGGGAAACTTTACCGTTAACGAACGAAAGATTAGGAAAACTTATATTTTTAACTCGTTAAACCAACCGTTAACGAGTTAATTAGTTACACAAACACCAGCAATGCAGGTCGAATCAGTAGACAAGAATCCTTAAATATTGTAAATGTAAAAAATCTGACATGCTATTTTTTTTAGCAGGGCTAAAACTATTAAATGTATTTATCAAATTGCCAAAATATTTTTTGGACAGAAAATCCTTAAATATTGTAAATGTAAAAAATCTGACATGCTATTTTTTTTAGCAGGGCTAAAACTATTAAATGTATTTATCAAATTGCAAAAATATTTTTTGTACATAGAAAAAAAAACATTTTTTTTTCTTCAGATATTAAATTAAAAATATTTATGCTTTCCTTTCCAAAGTTATCAAAACATTTATTGACATATGTAAGAACCTAACATGCTTCCAGATATAACCTGTTCTAACCTGACATGCTTCAAGATCTAAACTGTTTTAACCTGAAATGCTTCCAGATCTAAACTGTTTTAACCTGAAATGCTTACAGATCCGTACTGTTCTAACCTGAAATGCTTCCAGATCTAAACTGTTACAACATGACATGCTTCCAGATTTATACAATTCTAACTTGACATTTCCAGATCTAAACTGTTCTAATTTTACATGCTTCCAGATCTAAACTGTTACAACTTGGCATGCTTCCAGATCTAAACTGTTACAACTTGACATGCTTCCAGATATAAACTGTTACAACTTGACATGCTTCCAGATATAAACTGTTCTACCTGACATGCTTCCAAATTTATACTATTCGAACATGAAATGCTTCCAGATATAAACTGTTACAACTTGACATGCTTCCAGATATTAACTGTTCTAACCTGACATGCTTCCAGATCCATACTGAATTTCGAACTCTGTTCCATTAGGTTTATAAGTGCTGGAATCTTCACTGTGGTATCTGTTGTGAGTTACTGAATTATTATTAAAACTAGATAAAAGAAAAGGATAAAATTAACAATGTTTGGAAATAAATGATTTAACGATGTATCTAACTAGATTTAGTTTTTTTACTGAATTAAAACAGTGTACAAAATTACCAACTATGAATTGGCAAAAAAGGATCCTGTTTACGGTTAATCCAAAATAAATACGCGCTTTATAGTTTAAGTACTGACATATGTAAGTCATCATCCGGTAAAACATGAGTTTTTAGTAAATATAAGATTCTTACGGCAAGCAAGCTCCCAGATTGGACATTTCCCTGAAGGAACCCAGAAGTTACTGGAACCAGTATCAAATATAACATTGAATCTCTGAGCAGGAGTTCCAATATCAACAGGACCATAATACTGGGCCTAAACAGGAGTTTACAGAGCAAGAGTATAATTTGAAGTAACGCGCAGGCTTTTAGGCAACTAGACTTAGAGCAAGTTCTACCAACATACAAAACGCGCTCCCCACTGTACTCTAAAAGTTGCAAGATCCGAGCTGGTGCAACATGTACTGTATATGCATTCAGCAGTACTGTACAGTTAGGACTACCCAGTTTAGAATCAACCAAGCAAGTTGTATATGCAACAAATTTAGCCTGTTAAAGGGACTGTAAAGGAAAACTGAAAGGGGGTGAATAGGCTAAAACCTGATATTTTGTATAAGATTTGTAGTATTAATAGACCATATTCAACAAATATGCAACCAATATGAAAATGACTATATCCCACAGAAGCCTGAGATTCTCAGATTTGCTCCTGTTATGATGTTTAAATTTCTATTTTGAATTTTTAATAGATAAAATTGATATTATTATTTCGTATAGTCTGTATAGTCCGTATTACGTCACCAGAACTTCCACCAATGGTTGTCATGTGTCTCTGTCTGTATCATGTGACCAGTATACTGCTCTGTCATTAGTGGAAGTTCTGGTGACGTAATACGGACTGTACAGACCATGCATAGTATTATTATCAATTATATCTTTTAAAAATGCAAAATGAAAATGTAAAAAAACTATAACAGGAGCAAATCTGAGATTCTCAGGGTCCTGTGGAATATAGTCATATTTAGATTGGTTGCGTATTTGTTGAATATGATCTGTTTGCAAATACTACAAACCTTATACAAAATCTCAAATATATACGTTTTGGTTTAATTTTGACACAGTTTTATATCAATTTCTCGAGACAGAAACATCAGATAGATGTCTTATATGTATTGTTCAACACCTGAGATTCTCAGGTTTATTCCTATACCCTCTTTCATTTTCCTTTACAGTCCCCATAAGATCACACTGCAGGACAGTACAAGGTTTGAATCAACCCCTTATTTGTGTTTTTATGTTACTTACATCAAGGTAATTATCTAAAGGGTCCTCAGGAAAATCTTGCATCAGACTACCCAGAACATTTCCAGAACCCCACCTTCAACAGTAAATATCTTTAGTCACTGTTAACTAAAATGTTCACTGTAAACTAAAATGTTCACTGTAAACTAAAATGTTCACTGTAAACTAAATGTTCACTGTAAACTAAAATGTTCACTGTAAACTAAAATGTTTACTGTAAACTAAAATGTTTACTGTAAACTAAAATGTTCACTGTAAACTAAAATTTGTACTGTAAACTAAAATTCTCACTGTAAACTAAATGTTCACTTTAAACTAAAATGTTCACTGTAAACTAAAATGTTCACTGTAAACTAAAATTCTCACTGTAAACTAAATGTTCACTTTAAACTAAAATGTTCACTGTAAACTAAAATGTTCACTGTAAATTAAAATGTTTAATGTGAACTAAAATGTTTACTGTAAACTAAAATGTTCGTAAGTAGTTTTTTATTACATATTTTACATAATATTAATCGGATACTTGAGTTTAATTATGCAAAAAGTAAAAGAGTCTTTTTATACATTATATATTTGAATTTGAACGAGATTGTTAGAGAGAGAAAAACTTATGGTTTACCAAAATTTTGTGAAACTTTTACGTATAGAACAATTACATTAATTATGCACTTCTTATAACATCTAAAATTGCAAAAATCAAATTCTGTTATTTCGAGATGAAAGGTTTTATAAATTGTTCATTTGTGCATTTTACAAATGTAAATAAAGTTAAATAAAGTTTAGAAGAGAAATTTGTTTTTTGAAGTGAATCAAGTAAGAAATAAAAGTTCCAATTTTTTGTTTAAAATTTACCTATTTTTTATTTTCTCAACAGAAGTTTGAAAATCTTCAATTGTCCTTCTTGCGGTCTTTATTTTCGTTAAAGGAATCCTAGAAAAAATATAGAATTTTTTACTTAAAACATAAATACCTGCAGTTAAAGCTAAACCGATTGAGCTTAATTACAATTCCAGTTTCTGCCCCTGAATATACTTGTACAATCATCCCCTCCCCTACGCCCCTGATAAATTGCAGTTTCTGCCCCTGAATATACTT